>NW_020862113.1:0-4543 GCF_003713205.1 Coffea eugenioides
CCAAAAACTGTTTTTCTGGTTTGAGCTAAACCTTCCTTTTCGGACTTTTCCCTAGCTTGACTTGTACTCGTACTACTTGGAGTTTGCTGAATGGCTATTGGATGAACTTGTTGTCGTGTGTGTACCTTTGGGTTGGAATGAGGAAATCATGAAGCCATGACGGCTGGAAAAGTAAGCAAATTTAGGGGAAGTGCTGTCCGAACTTTTAAAGGATTTGTTTGCATTGAGTTTGTGATCTAAGACTTGGGTTTGAGCAAGGCAATGCAATATGATGGATAGTTTCGGAGCCGTGGAGGTGAGTGACCTCAAACTATTTCTAAAGTTATTTATGAACTGTTTCCTGCATTATTTACTTTTGAACTGTTTCCAAAGTTACTGTTGAACTGTTTTCTTGTCTTATTTACTTTTGAACTGTTTCCAAAGTTACTTTTGAACTGTTTTCTTGCATATCATGCGTGCTTACATGTGAGTGTTCCTTGTTTGCTATATTTCCTTGACTTATTGGCTTGTTATTATTGATTGATAATGTGTTAAGTGCTTTCAATGAGTGTTAAAACAAGTTTTCTAGGCGAGTGTGTACTTTATCGCACTCGACCTAAATAAATATGAAACTTTAAATGATTAATGATTAAATGCTAGTTGCGCATGAATGTAAGCCGTTTGGCTGAACTGGCCACTGCCCTTCGTTACCGATCGACTCGAGCCAGAAGCGGACTCGGTCGGGCGATATGGTGACGCCTGGGTGAATTGTATAGCTCGAGTAATTACCTTGTAGTCCCGGCTAGCGTCCGGATGGGTGGAGTTCGCGGCTACGTCCGGATGGGTGGAGACCGGCCAATGTCCGGAAAAAAAAAAAGATGAACGAAATAGAAAAGATGAACGAGGGATTATTTAAAAAAAAATGAACGTAATCCTTTCATGATGTTACTATCGCTTTTCATTGTAAATGTTTCTTGAATTATTGATTATTGATGGTTAATGTGTTGGCTTTGTTATGAAATTTCATGTTCGGAACCTTATTGCGATTTTAGCTCATTGAGCTTTGTGGAATTACCATGTGGTGTCATTTTCTGCTTTTGTTTTACTCTCACTGTGCAAATGTTGACCTGTAACAAAATTACATTTTTACCCCGGTTACTTATTGAACTTCTAAAACATTACAATGATTTCACTGGCTCACGAGAGCAAAAATACGTACATCTGATTTCTGAACCATGACATCAATGAAATGAATTTTTGTGAAAACTATTTGATTACTGATTTTACTGGTTACTCACTGGGCTTTTAGCTCACCCCAAAAATGTTTTATTTCCCCCCCCACAGGGCTCAAGGCGAAGGAAGGGCTTGGAGTGCTTATCCACGTGATTGGATGGCCTATTTTGGATTGTTTCCGCTTCGCTTATGACATGTAATTATTGGATGAATTGATTGTTAAATACTTTGAGTTTCTATCCTTCTGTAAATCTGTTTGAGATTGTAGTGAACGACTGAAGTCCCGGCGAGAGTGGGCCAGGCGGCCCGGCGAACCCTCTGGTTCGCCTTAAGGGGAAAGTTGGGGTCGTCACACAAAACACCAACTAAATACAACACAAAAATTTGGTTGCAGGATTCAAACAAGGAACTGGAATTGACCGAAAGGAAAAGAAAAAAAATGCAGCAAAGTTTCAGCAAGCTATGAAGCTTTCGGCAACCAAGAATGAATCAGAATTTTTTCAACATCAAAAGCTTTGGATTAAGGCAAACGCTACAACAATACTATAACTCAAACAAACAACAAACATAGAAAGAAACCATGCAAGCTCTTAAGATTTTATGCAGGCCTACGGATGAAACTGCTGCAACAACTTGCTGCATTTTCAGTCAGCCTAAAAGTGATTGTGCGATGGGGAAAGGAGAATGAACTAATGTGGGTTCGTGTGGACTTGGGATAATGAGAAGGGAAAAATGCAGCTCCACGATCTAAGCAACGTGACACACAATTCCAACATCCCAACAAACCAGATTAGCATGCCACTTAAGTGTAAGGGTCGATGAACAGCCACAGAAAAGAAACAGAACAGAAAATGCAACTTCTTTTGTTTTGGCCGCGGAATTTTACAGCAATGAGTTCGTGTATATTAAATGCAGAACATTGCATTAGTCTCACCAATGATCAATTAGGCACAAAGGTTAAATGGTAAACTGGATAACTACTCCCATTTTATGGACTGTAGCGACATGAAGGACAGCAGAAATGTAGCTTTTCTTAGCAGTATAAGGTTGCAGCAAGCTTTGGTTAACATGGATAAATCATCTTAGCCAAACAAAATATCAATATCAACCGAATCACCAAAGATAACACAAGATATAAAACCAAAACCTGCACCAACAAAGAAAAGAAAAAGAATCATGGCTGCCACAGGTGTTAGCTACTTGGTGCCGTCTAATGGCATACCGCATCTTGCTACTCGAAACAACAGTAAACATACACATGGGATCCCATGGAGCAACAAAACGAGACCCAAGAGGTAGCTTAAGCCATTCTGGAAAATTTTTAACAGCCTAAGAGATTGATTTTTTTTTTTAAAAAAAAAATTGCTGTAACAGACCCAGAATTTCAAATCCTGTTGCGGCAAACTTTCAAACACAAACATAACCTCACTATGGTTCAAGCAACCTCCTAAACTTATCAAGGGAAAATCTATAGAAAGGCTCCTAAAACATCTCATCAGAATTCGATGTTGAGCACATGAACGAGACAGAGAAATTGAGTTGCAAAAAAGGCTATCGAAACCCCAAACAAGATCATGCAAAATCTGGGATAATGTTCTGTAACTTCACAACCATGACATTCTGGACACACACGACCAACAAAATTCAACCAAAGACGTAATCTTTCGAACCAGCACATCACTTCCTACCATTTCCAACGTCAAGACTATAACAGGGAAGTGGAACTAAACAACCAAAGATGAACACGACGTGCAGAAAGCAAAAGAACGGAAGAAAGTTCAAAACTTACCTCTTGGTAAGATGAACGGCTTCAAGCTACTGGTGGAGACCTGCAAAAGTTTTCTCCTTTCCGCTGTTTCTCGGGCTTTCTTCTAACTCCAAGATTTCCAGATTGTTCCCTCTCGCTCTCTCCTTCAAACCCCGTTTTTCAGCTTTGCTCGTGACCTTTTCTCGGTCTCAACTCTCACAAAGCCCTCAGCTTTCCAATTGTCAAAACCACTTCTAGCTTTCTCTCTTGGCCTTTCTACTTAGCCGTCATTCCCGAACCTCTCTGTTGTCCCTTTTGTTTCTTTCTCTTTTAGGTTTTCAGCCGTCATATATCTCTCCCCCCAGTCGGCTGTGTTTTCTGTTCTATTTATACCAAAGACACCACTCTCAAACCCTCACCTCAAAGGTGAGGATGAGAGTGGAGGTTTGCTGGGCATCTAGGGCCATCCGATGGATGTTGTCCTAGAAAGATTAAAAATGAATGGAAACCAAATGGAGCTGCAATCCCTTTCGTACTGATGCCGCATGCATGGACTCTTTTTTTCTTTTTTTCTTTTTCCTTTTCTCTCAAAGCCTCTTAATCAGCCTAAAACCCGCGTGCGGGTTTTCTCCTTTTTCCCATTTTTTTTTTAGAACCTGTTAAACTGCCTAAAATCCGCTATCGGGTTTCCCTCTTTTTCTTCTTTTTTTTTTTATAATTATTAGTATGAAGAAGCACAAAAAATAATTCAATAAATATATAAATAATTATAACCAAATATAATAGCAATATTACAATATGAATATATAAATAACCATAAAAGTTTAAAAAGCTGTAATCAAAAAATTAAAATAATCTTGTTAAATCTACAGTTTGGACTAGAGTGAGTCTTTCATTGCAATGTAGCACTCTTCTTAGCCTGACAACGGTAATATTAAAAATAAATTACATCTGTCCAAATATTAGGACTCTTACCAGCGATAGCGTAGCTCGGATAGTGTTCGTTACGACAAAATAAGCTCCGCTCAAAATCTGTCTTTTATGCACACAAGCTTCATTTCCGCACATGTTGTTACTTGAAGTTCTATTGTACACTACATATGAGCTGTTGAGCCAAACTTTGAACTGGCTATTGTGATGATTTAATATTGTGTATAACTTTGGGATTGGCTGAGGAAAATAATGAAGTCATCAGAGATGAGCTCGGATATATAATTAGAGTAAACTCACAGGAAGGTACGCAGTGCCTGCCGACAAAGCAACTTTTATGCTCTTATTTAAAACGAACTAGAGAACTATACTTGCAACTTGAGTAAGGGTTAAGAGTGAATATCACCTGAACCATCTAGGATGTTTGCACCTTCTTTTACCGAGGTATATAAGTAAGGACTTGGCCGAACTTATACCCTTGAGAAATAAAATAATGACTGCTCGAAGTACGTTTTCTTTGTCACTTCGACTTAAATGTAGATTTCAAAGTTTTACGAGCAAGCATAAGTTTTACAAATATTTTACTCATAGCCTTTGGTTTAAATGTACTCTTTTCACTTCCAAAACTATACTTATATTTTGTACTAGTAGTTA
>NW_020862114.1:0-21421 GCF_003713205.1 Coffea eugenioides
CACTCAGCTGTCGTAAGGGTATGTACTGGATCATGGATTTGTTAAATCAACAGTTCTATTTTGTTTTATCCTTTATTTGAAATTGCAATGGGAAAGGGGACAGAAAAGTATTTGCAATTATAAGGTTGACTAACTATGTAGTATGATTATCCCCATAGGGGAGAGGGCATAGGAACGAAAATCTTCGAAGCAGTTAAAATTGGTTTACAAGTGACCATAAAACTTACAATTTGTGTGCTGTCAATCATGCCACCTTATATAAAAAGCAAGGGTAGGTAACATGGTTGCATATAGAATAAAAGGTGAGTATTCCAGAAGTTTGAGAATGGAAGTACAATGATAACTCAATGACCCTTACGGTGAGTACATAACCGCCTTAGGCTAACTCAATGACCCTAAGGACCGATTGAGTCATTGAAACCGTGATTGCTGGTTGTATTAGTGAGGAAGACCGAACCTACTCTGGCCGTTTTAACTCGAGTCATTGAAAATGATGATATCAAGTTTGTAGATTATGAAACCGTAATACACATAGGGAAAAGATTAATGTACGCTGTTGTAATGACAGGGAAGTACTGGTGTCAATTAAGGGGCAGACAGCAAGTCAGGATGCAATGGGGTCGTTGCTTCCTGAAAAACCCATGGCATGTGATGTGAGTAAATCGAGGGATTGAAATTGGGTGGTGTTGTGTGGACTGTTTCACGGAGGACGAAGTGATGTGACTTGAGTTTGGTGCAGATAATCAATTGCTATTGTGCAATGAAAACAGCAAGGCAGCAAAGGCGTCCTGACGATCAGTCAATGCGATGGTGGTTCATGCCAACTTGGTTTCAGGTACAAGTGTTCGGCCAAAGTTGGGGGCTTGTGAGTACGTACATTCATATTAAAATGTCATATTTTACTGTCGTGTTGTAGCAAGAGATTTTGGAGTTCAACAAATCAGCAGACGAGCTGTACTGTACATATCTACAGGAATGTAAAGTAGGAGGTAATATAAAAAAGTGTGAGAAGGTACGAGCAGCTGCCCTGTTATGTAGCATAATGGAATAGATACAGATTGCCATGATGATGACTAACTAACCGCTGCTATGCTTCAGATATTCGTGCCAATGTGGCACGATGAGCATTGGTATATGTGTGTGGTGGACATGGGAAGCGAAGAAGTATTAATTTATGATTCAATGAGAGGAGACAAGCAAACGAAAATGAATAGGCGCAGCTCCGTGGAGACAGTGGTAAACTAAGTTGGTTTGTCAAACATTTCATGAACACGACCATCACCTTTACAATTGGTGGCATTAAACTTAAAATTGCATATGTTTTTCTTGTATGGCCGTCAGATTGAAAGGTTGGAAGCAGCGCTGACTCATGGTTTGGAGGGGCAGTATTCGTCATGCCTTTGGCTGTACAAAATAAAAGCTGCAGCTACAGCTCCGTGGAGACAGTGGTAAACTAAGTTGGTTTGTCAAACATTTCATGAACACGACCATCACCTTTACAATTGGTGGCAGTAAACTTAAAATTGCATATGTTTTTCTTGTATGGCCGTCAGATTGAAAGGTTGGAAGCAGCGCTGACTTATGGTTTGGAGGGGCAGTATTCGTCATGCCTTTGGCTGTACAAAATAAAAGCTGCAGCCACATGTCCACAGCAACGGAATGCGTAAGTTGCATGTGCATAGGTTTGGAAGTTTTTTCCATAGTTCAGCAACGGTTGTCTATATATGTGGTTATGGTTTGTAATGCAGGTGGGATTGTGGGTTATTCATGCTGAAGTACATGGATATGTTATCAAGTGGAATTGGAAGCTGGAAATGGAATCAGGTAAGGAAAAAGGAATGGCGTCGTATGCTGTAACAGTAAGTGTGTATGCTTGCATTGGTTGCGAACGATGGAGATAGTAACAAATTTATGGGTGCAGTACAATTCGGAGCAGGAGCGGCGCAAAGTAGCACTGTCTTTGGTTCTGGATGATGCCAACGTTGTCCGTCATCAAATTATGCGGAAAGCGAACACGCACAGGAGGTTGGAGATGAATAAAGTTGAGGTTCAATGAAGGTGGCAAGATAGAGAGACAAAGTAGCGGCATTTTGTGGAAAGGGCCATGTTTTAGGCGGTGTCATAGTCGGATGGACGTCGTCGTAGCCTAAAATGTAGAAGACGGAGACAGAGAGTCCAAAAGCTGCCATAGTAAGGCAAGCGGTTGGTGTGTATCTATGAGTTTCATTAGAGGAAGGGAAAGCAAAGTTCAACCGAGCAAACTCGCTGTCTATTGGTGCGGGGAGACGTTGCCATGGGGATAACGAGTACCACAATCTTCATGTGGTCGAGAGTTAAGAGAAGATTTGTGGTTGGTTATGAGTAGCGTACAGTGATCCATGGTATGCAGTCATTAGAAATAAATGAAAAAAGATTGAAATATTTTATTTGTGGTAATTAAATTTATGTATCGCGAGAGTTTATGAATTAGGTGTCTTGACGTATCCGAAACAATTTGTCTTAACACGGAGTTTTAACCTGCAATAGGTTAGTTTCTTGCTTTGCATTCTATGCTAACGGGTAAATGGCACTCAAGTATAATATCGATCCGATTTTATCGAACAAATAAAGTGGCCATACATAGCTGGTGTTTTATTGCAAACCGTGTTCAATTAAATTTTATCCGATAAGTGAATTAGTAAGTATGGGATATTGGTACTCTGTGTCATAGTGGAGGAAATCGATAAAGAGCCGGTGTTTTATTGGAAAAGGGGTTTTACTAGAGAACTGATTGATAAATAAATGTATTAATGGAAAAATGGGTGCCTTGTTCTTATAATGGAGGAAGGTCATAAAGAGCTGGTCTTTTATGGGAAAGTGATACATTACGGAAGTGTCCGCTATTTGGTTTATGAAATTATCCCAAAAATATTAGAATTAATTTATTTATTTATATAAAAAATTATAATATATATTTTAGTATAATTTACTGATTGATTTTAATTTTATTGGATAAAAAAATTGTTTTATGGAAAAGGGTACTCTGTTGTTATATTGGAGAAAAGCCATAAAAAGCTGGGGTTTTATTGCAAAACGAGTTATCATATATTTTATCCGATAAATGAATCTATTAATGGAAAAATGGGTGCATTGTTGTTATAATGGAGGAAGGTAATAAAGAGCTGGTCTTTTATGGGAAAGTGATACATTACGGAAGTGATCGCTATTTGGTTTATGAAATTATCCCAAAAAATTTAGAATTAGTTTATTTATTTATATAAAAAATTATAATATACATTTTAGTATAATTTACTGATTGATTTTAATTTTATTGGATAAAAAAATTGTTTTATGAAAAAGGGTACTCTGTTGTTATATTGGAGAAAAGCCATAAAAAGCTGGGGTTTTATTGCAAAACGAGCTATCATATATTTTATCCGATAAATGAATCTATTAATGGAAAAATGGGTGCATTGTTCTTATAATGGAGGAAGGTAATAAAGAACTGGCCTTTTATGGTTTAGTGATACATTACAGAAGTGACCGCTATTTGGTTTATGAAATTATCCCAAAAAATTTAGAATTAGTTTATTTATTTATATAAAAAATTATAATATATTTTTATTTAATACACTGTGTAATTGTACTAATATTTTTTATAATTCTAGAGAATATTATATATTAATAAGTATAATTTTTAGTATATATTACTATATTTGTAATAACAAATATAATTATATAATATATTATTACTACATACACATATATATTATAAATATATGGACATATATATTTGCATGATGGGAAACATCTGTGCCTGCGTCATGTGCATCCCTTCAATAACGTATTCCAATTTGTACAACGAATGCATCAATACAGGCCCAGAAATGTATTGTAAGTTCTCCAAGCCTGTCAGCAGCATAGACATCCCCATTCAAAAGTGAGGCAATCTTAAGCTCCTAGTCCAGCAGCTAATTTTCCCTATCGAATGACATATTCAACCAGGGGTTAGTTAAAGGAATACATTACTCATACAGACTTCGTGTTGGGTTTGAAGATTCCATTGCTGGACTTTATTTTGGTACAGACGCAAAGCAAGGAGCCTAGCTCAATTAATGTCAACCATTGCTCCCTGACCAACTGTTAGTATTGCACGTATCCGAGAGGTTAACCAGACGGGCAGATTTAGTGAGTGACATTTAGATCCTTAATGTTTAGACGATAAGTTGCCAACAAACAATTAGAATGAAAACAGGCTAAACTTACTACATGCCAATGTGGTCTGAAGTATATGGCTGACGCATCCTGCATTTGACAGCAATTAAAGGCATTATCTGATCATTTTTCCTCATGTGCATTCGGGAACCTGCATACAACATACGTCATTCCCAACTTCGACATTTTTAGAATTTGCATAAAAAAACTCAGCGATGGCCCTTTGCAAACAAAAACAGAAGGGAAGAAAGTAGTACCAACATATATGAATTAGACAGACCCAGTGTCTGACTAAAGCACAAAAGTTTTTAACCTGTGTGTCCCATCAGAAGATAGGTTCTCTCCTTCCAATGGTTTGGAGAAGCTTCCGTACAGTGAACGGCCCATAAACTGATCTTCCTCATGCTTTCAAATTTTCCTTTTTTTCTTGGTCTGTGCATATGATCAGACGCAATTTTAGCTATCAAAAAAATGAAATGAACTATTGTCAACATAGTCCTGAACATGAATGCATCTAAATACCTCCGGAGGATATATGTTTGGGGCTTCCCGTTTGCGCGTCACTTGCTTTGCTGTGTTCTGCAGTCCAAGCTTGCTGACAACATTAACATAAAAGTTCCAATCCACACTGCCTTCTGTTACGGGTGATTGTCCAAAACGGTTTTGCTTAATGAAATCTTGTACATTATCAGCACGGGCCAATTTCTTCAGGTGTCCTACAAAATCTCCTTCAGGATCTGCAAATAAGTTTTGTGTCAGGCCAATCTTTGAACGGATGCTCTTCCGTAGCAAAAGCCACATTTCAAAGCCAAAAAGACCAGGTCTTACCCAAATAATTGTCTTCTACAGTGTAACATGTATAAGAGGTGGGGAAGATGGCATTGTACGGCTGAAGAACGAGTAATATGGAAACAGTTAGGCCTGATCATGTTGTTTGTGCATACTGGAACATATACAACATAACGATCAGTTCCCGTATGGTGCACTTACAGAATTAAGGACGGATTTATACGGAGAATCATCGACTAATATCGTGTTAGAGCTGTTGTACGACTTATATTCTCCCCACACACGTTTCAGGTCCTTAAACATCACTGTTTTGTCTGGATTTTCCCTAAGCCTGGTTTGTGTCATAGTGCACCGCGACTGATCCTGCACAATATTGATTGTTCCCGACTTTGATTTATCAGAAGTCTTACACACGGACTGACTACACACAATCGAAGTAATTTGTGAATGACATCTCACCCAAACAAATAACAGTCTCTGCTCCAAACGTTCATTCATTTTTTTGGATAGACTGTCCAACACTGGTTGAATGTTGTGGCTGCAGAAAACACAACTGTCTTGAATTAAGGGAACAACAGAAAAACTTGTGGACGTTCTAGTTAATCAAGTAATTGAAATATAGGTTGGCGGATACCTTAGCTTTGATGACCAAACAGCCACCTCAAAATATGACAGACAGACCTGCAAAAATTCACAGCAATGTGGTCTGAAGTTAAAGTCCCGATTTCTGGTCATCCTTGTAAATGCACTGCCCAGAAGCACTCCATTCAAATCAAGAATAAGAAGCTTCTTCTTTGAATCATTGCTGGGCGCAAGTTCTGGCGGGTTTTTTTCACCCTTGTACCTTCGGCTGGGGAAAAATTGAAGGCATACAGCATTTCAGCACATGGATTGTTTTGTGAGATCAAATTTGAATGTCATAATGAGAAATCAAACAAGAGGAATTGGAAAGTGTAAAGCAAAGTTCTGGGGCCGAGGATTTATTACAATGTTGTCACAAGGAGATGCATCGGAACAGAGGTACATACACTTTTTATGGTTTCCTTTATACAATGATTAATTTCGTACCAATAATTTGCTACAGCCCTAAAGAATTTAAAATTTAATATTGCCTTCATATGCAACGAACCAATTACAGTAAAGGCGAGACATAATGTACCGTTCCCTGTTTCGTGATGGCCCACATCCTTGGTAGCATCATCTTGCAAATCTCCTCTGGTTACAGCCTCATGTGCCTGTTTATTTTCTATCAGGAAAGCAGCATAAGCGAACGGGTCCGCAAGTTTACCCAAAGCGATCTCCCAGGCAATAAATTTTCTAGCAATGACAACATCAAGCTGTACATACATTCAGAAACAATGTCAGACGCAATAGAGTCAGCTTGCCACAAGGGGTTGTCAATGTGTGCACTCACAAATTCTGGCCGACACCCCTTTGCCCAACATTGCGCAAACTTCAAAGTGAAAACCCCGCAACTCGCCCCGTCTGTCTGTTTTAGTTTGTGTTTTACAAGAATAAATGTCCAGGGTTGATTTTCGTGGAAAATTTCCATCAAAATCCATTCCTAAAAAAGGAAATAAATACAGCAGGTTTCGAATGTTAGAAAAATGTTGCCTTCTTCGGAAACGAAGCTAAGGTACGCTTTTGGAGTATACTCACCACAGATTGCATCAAACCTTGGTAGATGGTTTTGTAATTGTCCATAGAATCAACAATGTACACCTGTTTGTCCTTGACATGTGCAATCATGAGCAACCAATGATTTGAATAAATGATTGGGAAAAAAATCTGCAATCGCATACAACAAGCAATGTTACCAAAATGTGTTAAAAGCTAAGGCATGTTAGGCTAAATCCAATTCCACTAACATGCAGCTGCTACTCATATTGTATAAGAATGTTAAGGCGAGAATGATAGCTAATGTTTACCTTTTCAGGATTTGACTGATAGTCGTCATTGCTTTGATCAACGAATGTCTTTTTGGTTGCGGGAGATATGCATGGATAGTCTAAGACGCATTTAAGCTACAACCAAGTGATTGAGAAGCAAGTATTAGGTCCACATTTTGCAAGGCACAACAGCACATATAATAATTTTCGTTACGTACCCAAAACATAGGATTGAAGAAAACGAATTGCTTATATTCTTTCTGGAGTAAGTGAAGGTACTGGGTCACAACCTTCAGAGAATGGAACAAATTCAAACATTCAACATCGAGTGGACAATTTTTAGCGAGATTAGTGAACAAGGTAGGCCTGTGCAATCGCATAAAAAACTTACTTTGTCACTGATTAGTGTGTCCTGAAGCATCACTTCCTCCAGTTCTTCTCTTGTAATATCAAAGAGATGCTGCCTATCTAGTGTACTCACACAGCTGTGAACAATGATTGAGATGATTACAATAATCAGATGAAAGCGAGATCAGTGTTAGCCAAAGAAAATACCGATACTTTAACATACATCTGCGGGACGAGTTCTCTGACATGAAAGCGTACGGCTTCTTTCAATTCATCAGGTGCTACGCCGGAAGCTTGTGGTAGACACTGGACAATAAAGGTATTAGCATATATAAAGGGGATTACAGGAGAGCGCAAGAGCATGTCTTACATCTCGTAGAAATGGCAATTTCTCAATTCCGCGGTCCTTCACTTCGATGGCACCAACCCTTTGTAAAATTTGTGTCACTTTATCTGCAACCTAGTCATACAAATATTGGGTTATGCTCCTGTGTTGCCATCGAGAAGAAGAAACAAAAAGGAGTAAAATAACTTTGTCACATACACTTGCCCCTTTTCTGGTTTGTTCAGACAGTATGACAACATCTTGAAGGTGTGCCTTTTCCCCCACAACCGGCCCCACCTCGACCCCAGCACACTTCCCCCCTTATCCATCTTATTTATTTATTCAACTTTTCTATTCGCGTCCCCAGTCTCACCAATGACAGCATCAGAGGTATAGGATTTCTTCCACATCCAACCACCATCTTCAGCTTTGAATGCCAGTTTTTTGAAGTACGATACTCCCATATTTTGGGCGTAAAATCCTCTGTCAACATGGTCAGCCAAGAATGGCACATTAAAGCGCCTAAAGAGCCTGGTCAGCAACATACCAAATGGGAGATGTGTTCTCTTATTCTCCCTGCTCTTAATCTTCCTAATCCTGTTGAGCATTGTTGCAATGATCAAATTGGCTATGTTGACGGGTTGTTTGTGTAACATATGCCACAATATAACTCTTTCTAATGCACTAATGGAAGTGATACTTCCGGCTTTGGGTAAAATGTTATGAGTTATTATCAGATGTAACAGCCGTGGCAACACTTTCATATACGGCGCATAAAACTTAGTTTTTTTCCCCGTGTTCATAACTCTGTCACCATTTTGCCTAATCTCTCCAAGAAATTCTAGGTCATTGTACCCCTTCACAGCAACCTTATCTACATTCTTTGCGCTAATCCGTTTATAGTCAACAGTGTAGCCACTGTCAACCAACCCAAACTCTGAACACAAAACCTCAGTAGACACTGACACTTCTACATTCCTAACGACTGAACGCAGAACTGACTTCTGCTTATTTGCCCTACAGTTAGCATAGAATTCCCTAACCATCGCATCATAGCACTTGTCATTATTTGCCAGCAAATTTAACAAATTTTGGGCATTCAGATATTCCGTGATATCAATACACTCACCAGCGAGACCTTCTACGTCGACCCACATGCCTGCATACACTAGAAGACTCATACAGGCCTCCATGTTACTGCCTATGCTTGCTCCGAGATGCGATTCAATTGTTGAGTACTTTGAGCAACAGAGGAAGCGAACGCGATAAATCTACTTCTTTTTGGACCTTGCCGCGAAAAACTTTTCGAAAAGCTCCAAATTTCAGAAGGGGGGGGAAAGCTTTAACCGAAACTGTTCAGTGTGTTTACACAACAACGGAGCTTTTGATGGGCTAAACAGGAGAAACGATGACAAGTTCAAGAAAGACAAGCTTTTTGTGGGATAATTGATGAGGCGGGGACGGGCGTGGAGGGGAGGCAAACCCGATTTACATTTTCGAAATTCAACCCGTTTCGGTATTGGAGCGTGTATTCGAATCGGGTTATGCGGAAGCCAAATTACTTTGGCAGCAGATTACAATCTATTGATAATAACAAATGTAAATATGTTTTTATATAATTTATTAATATTATATACACATATATTATAAGGGATACCCTCAGAAACCTCCCCCGAATTACCTTATGAAAAAATCATGAAATGGATAATTTATGGACGATAGCCAAAAAGAGCTCCCGTTTTATTCAAGAACTTGTTTATTTTCATTTAATCCGATAAATAAATTTGTTTTTGGAAAAATGGATACTCTTTTCTTATAATAAAGGAGAGCCATAAAGAGCATCACTTTTATTGTAAATCGAGTTTAATTTTTATATTATCCGATAAATATATTTATTTATGGGATAATTGGGTACTCTGTTATTATAATGCAGGAAGACCATAAAGAGCTGGTGTTTTACTACAAAGTGATACTTTACAGACTGGGACCACGATTTGGATTATCAAATTATGCAAAGAAAATTATGTCATTATTATATATATTTTTGTTATGCATTGTATAATTATACTAATATATTATATCACTATAAAGTATATTATACATTAATTAAATTTTTTTATAAATGTATATTATAAATACTGTTATAATATATATTTACATATTACTATTTAAATATATTTATAAATGTATTTTATATGTGCATATAATTATAATATATATGTGTATATAGTAATATAAAATTAAAGATTAGCATAATTATATAATGCATTATATGAATATGTATAATAATTAATTAATTAAGTCGACAAAATCATTCAGCAATTTTCTTTGGATAATTTCATAAATCAAATCGTGGTCTATTCATCGTAGTATCACATTGTCTTAAAAGACAAGCTCTTTATGGCTTTCCTCCATTATAAGAACATAGTACCCTTTTTTCCATAAGTAAATTTTTTTGCAGTATCTAATCAACCACCATTTCGTTTGTACTTAGTAAACTTCTCACTTCACTACAGTATCCGTCACGTACATCACAGCTGAGGAGTTCCCTCTTTACCTTCTAACTATCATCCTTTATTCTTACATTTCATACACGTTTGTCTACAACGGCGTTTTGTCGAGAAAAAGTTAGAACATACAAGGGCCAAGATAAGCTATTTATGTTTTCATACCAGTAATATTAAGAGAGTAAGAAGTAGCTGTCAATTCAGTTGGCAAACATAAAAAAAGCGTAACGGTTAGTGTTGTCAACATTCAATCTTACACACTAACGATATGGCAGGGCAGCACAAATTGCTCGAATTTCTTCATCGCAAGCGCACCCTTCACACGTACTCTCCTCCACTTCATCAGCATCCATAGGCCATGAAGATGTTTTCCTCTCATGTGTCATGGCACAACAAATGGGCGTTGGGTTTAGAAACACAGGATTCTTGACCCATATCATCCTTAGCAGCGCTCGCAAATTCTGACGGCAAAGATTCACTCTGCCTTTAAGAATTCTGGATTTCATGAGCAGTCTCATACCTTTGCGCTTTAACTCGTCCCCACCAACAAAGATGTAAATTATTCCCAACGCATATGCAGCATCGGCATGGCCTGAATTAGCAGCTTCTTCCAGGTTTTCCAATGCTGAGTCCTCGTGCTTATCCGAAAAAAAATCAACCTAAGCAGTTCCAAGGTTGATATTACAGTCTTGCGAAATGTATGAGTAACGAAAAAGTTTAAAAGTGCAGGCAGAACAGTGGCGGCGAGACAACAGTTATTTACTGGGGCCCAAAGCTGCAGTAACCTGTTGTAGGCCAATCTTTTGGGTGAAGTGTGCTGACCAAAATCACATTGAAGTTCAAATGAAAGAGATGATGTGAGCTTGGTGTAGAAATTTTGTAACTCAAGTATGGTTATGGAATGTTAGTTCATTACTATTCCATTTAAAACATTACCGAATTTTCCCATAACTATTGCGTCTTACGTTCCAAAGCAACCCAACTTACCACTCCTTTTCGGTACAAGGCTTCTGGATTTTTGCTTTGTCTGCACTTCTTCAAGAACCTCGACACTTTGTGGTTTTTTTGCCACGGAACGATTTCAAACCTGTCGAGGGACACCCGCTGGTAAATGTTCTTTGCGTCGGAAACTTCGTTGAACAACTTACAGCTGCAAAATAATAGAAATGATCCATTAAACTACAACTAAAAGCACAGAATGAAACAACAATACGCCTCTTCCAGTTAGTATCATCCATAGCAGAACGAACCACAGTTTTGCCCGGAAAAGATCAGTGGATGAAGAAGACGCGACACGTGCAAGCACCTCGGATAGCACCTCGGTCGGAAGGGAGAGGATGGAGGTTCCTGAACTCCGTTTTTGTACGTTGGCCATGACCGGTTAACTCCTTTTACTGGGCACAGTTTAGTGAATCCCTGAAAGCCCCAAGAATGGAGTAAACTTCAAACAAAAACTACTTCCTCATAAAATCCAAAAATGATAGATCAGGTGTAATATCCCACTGTTTCTGGACATCCGACTAACCTTAGCGTTCGTTCGAACAGAAATGGGAAAGTGGCGACTTCTCCTGCAAACGACGCAACATTCTGTCGTCAAAAAATTGTCATCCGTAACATTTTTTCAAACCAACCAACGTATGTGTCAATACGGTCAATTCATCAGAACCGTAACAATACACCGATAGCAAGGGAAGATGAACAGTCATGAACTACACGTACATCGTAAATTTACGGGCGTTAATCGCATAGCAAAGGAGGTTCCACAGTGATAAACAGGGAGGGGTTAGTTCGTACCTGTGGTCGTCAACCAACTCGTAGAAGCCGGTAGCACAGATTTGGCAGACAGGTCGGGCGGGGTAAATGGCAACCAAAAGGTCGCGTCCTTCAAACTTGTCCAGACTGACTCCTCGTATGCTGCCACGAACGTCGTAACCCGAACCCATTAATTGAGAAGACGCACAAAGAGCTGGTGTTGACAAATGTTTGGGTAAATGCCATAAAGGGCTGGTGTTTTTCCTCTGTAACGCTCGAAATTCCACACTTTGGGGGGGGGAAGTTTAAACCGACACTGTTCAGTGTGTTTACACAACGGCGGAGGCGTTGATGGGCTAAACAGGAAAAACGATGAGAAGTTCAAGTAAGACAAGCTTTTTGTGGGATAATTGATGTGGCGGGGACGGGCGTATCATCATGAGGCAAACCCGATTTACATATTGGAAAATCAACCCGTTTCGGTACTGGAGCGTGTATTCCGATTCGGGTGAAGCGGAAGCCAAATTACTTTGGCAGCAGATTACAATCTATTGATATTAACAATTGTAATTATGTTTTTATATAATTTATTAATATTATATACACATATATTATAAGGGATACCCTCAGAAACCTCCCCCGAATTAGCTTATGGAAAAATCATGAAATGGATATTTTATGGACGATAGCCAAAAAGAGCTCGCGTTTTATTCAAGAACTTGTTTATTTTCATTTAATCCGATAAATAAATTTGTAATCGAAAAAATGGGTACTCTTTTCTTATAATAAAGGAGAGCCATAAAGAGCATCAGTTTTATTGTAAATCGAGTTTATTTTTTATATTATCCGATAAATATATTTATTTATGGAAAAAAGGGTACTCTGTTATTATAATGCAGGAAGACCATAAAGAGCTGGTCTTATACTACAAAGTGATACTTTACAGACTGGGACCACGATTTGGTGAGGCTTTTCCAGCAGTAATACTTTTGTTATAAAACTAATAAAATTAAATACTATAATTGAATTGAAAACATACTAGGTTACAAGTTACGTCCGCTACAAAACCCTTGTTCCCTATAAAACTTTCGGTATGTTTCAAAAAAAAAATCTGAAACTTAACGTACTACAAAACATGCCACTTTATTTTTAAGAGCTGGTATAGTATGCGTTGTTTGTTCAAATTTTCTGGGGACCGTCATATAATTATTGTTATGTGAAATAAAAACCATACTAGTTCTGTCTTGGCCGGTAGTTGCTGCTATAAAGAGCTAGTATGTTTGCCACAAAAATTTGGTTCAAAACATACTAGTTTTCCACCGTCCGCTATTTAACCAATATTTCCTATAAAGAGCTGGTATGTTTCCCATACAAAGAAGGTACAATGTTTGCCATATAGAGCTGGTATGTCATGCGCAATTTCGTTTTCTTATTTTAACTTTCACATATTCAATTTATGTTAAATACATAAATTTAACTTTCAAAAATTGGCGCCAAATTACTTCTTCTATTGCCGCCTAGCAGTAATAATTTTTTAATCACCTTCATTACATATTAAATTTCTGTTATTGTCGTTAAATGTAATTACCAACCAGCTTTTGGAATTGTCAATTAGTTTACGTGAGTACAATTTATAAGCTGATATACTAATATTCGTTTTGCATAGGTTTCCTCTATTACGACTTTCTTCCATTTAATTAGTTCTCTCTCTCTTGCATTTAATTAGTTTAATTACTTACTTATTTTATGTTAAATAGATAACCTACTAGTTCACTTAACAATTTGTCAAACTCGGCATTTTTCCTGGCACATCCGGTGCTTACAAAAAAATTTTTTTGTACTTATAACCCCTCAACTTTAGTAATCATTCTAATAATTTATTCTTCTTTCAATCTTCTACCAATACAAGGACCAAAGGGGCATCCATGGAATAAAAATACCTTCTCACACATGAAAATAATATTGTAATCAGATTTGGACTGCGTTGTTACCAAAAAACGCAATAGAGTAAGGGAGGTCAGTGAAATTTCTGTTAAATGGGATGGGATGCCACTGAAATTTAAATCAACCTCAGGGGAGGATAGTGAGATTATTCATATTTATTGTATTCGTTCCGAAACATCAACTATACATGATGGGAGACTCCAAGTACTGAACCAAGCAATAACCTCATCCACACCCAAATAAGCAAACAAATGTGTTGACTACTGTTGGCGAAAACCTATTCCCTCCAACCCCCAAATTCTTGTTAAAGCTGCTGTCCGTCGACACCGTGGGAGCGCCGTGTCCTTGTGTTTGGCAGAGATAAAGTTAGGCGGTGTCGCGGAGGAGATTAACCTTTGCGAATGGCTTCTTCGTCTTCAGCCGGGTCGGTCAATAGCACGGTGTGGCCTACATTATATTGCAATTGTGGTCGAAGCTGTGCAGTTCGGGTTGTCTGGAAGTCTGAAGCAAACAGGGGGCGCCACTACTATCGCTGCGCTAACGCCCTGGTATGTTCTTCGGTAGAACTGTTTCTTCCATTAATTTCGGATTGCTAAGGTAGTTGTATTGCAGAGGCCCTGTCGAACGTTCATTGGCTGGTGTGATGAGTTTGCACGAGCAACGGGGTTTGAAGTTCCCGATCCCGCCCCCCGTCAAGTACCGCCCCCGTTTTTCCTAATACACCCGCGGCGGAGGTGTCTGCCATCATAGCTGAACTGAGAAGCATGCAAAGGAACGTGACCATCCTTAACATTGCTGTGGTAGCTGTGGTGTTGGTAGTCCTTCTTCTGGTTCTGAAACCGTGAATTAATGTGTTCGCGTTGATTGCATTCCCTCCAAACCCCCCCTACAGTACTAGACTATGGTGTCCGTAAGGATAGAATGGCCATTAAGGCTCGTTTACAGCCTCTTGTATTTGTGGTTGGCACTGCTGTGCTCCTTATGCCTTTTGTCCCTCCGCTGTCAACCGGTGGTTGCCGCATGTGCCACTGAGTTCGCCCAACCGGCGGAGTGTTACTGTTTAAATGGTGATTTTGCGTTATATAACATACTAGGTTTCCGTATTTGGTTTATTTTGACATTCTGCATTATGTGGTTTTTCGGCATGCCCTGTTCCCTTTGTCCCACGAAATGTGTGTGCGGATGAGGTACTAGGGATCGTTGATTGATCGATGAACGTCATTAGTCAGTGGGATGGCAATCGCTGCGTTGTTAAATATGAACTTCAGCTTAGCCAGGCAACTGAACAAGCTGAAGGTTACGTACAACAAATTGGGATGTGGCACAACATTGTTAGGTTAAATTGGAAAATTTGTGGAGTTGAACGACGAAACAAGTTCTTACTTATATATTTGGATCTAAGTACCATCGCTTACATATCCGACAAACGGTGCACTCCTAATTTTCAGGCCTTGCATATTATCATCCCCTAACCCCTACCCTTCATACGCTAACAATCAAAACCATGCATGGTACGCCCAACAACAGCAAGGGCCATGAACAAACAACCACCCACCATCCAAATATGATCTTCAACAAAAAAATTAAAAGCACACCGCCGTACCTGCGAACCTTCACTCGAAACGCTCCATAATAAGACCAAACATAGGGTTTAAGGAGGCAACCGTGGTAGCTACCCTCAGAAAGCTGCGGTATTTTCTGCGCCGCACAGTGAGGACAAGGCTGTCAATAGCATCTCTGTCTTCAAACGTGATCTCTACAGCTGATGGATTCCAGCAAATGGTTGCGGTGTGAAGGTTGTCCGCAATGGCAACGTTGCGTGTCATACTAGCGGGGTACCCCTGGTCAGCCAGAAACCTTGTTACAGACCAGTCTTCAAAGTTGGCGCCGAAGAGGATCCAGGCGTCGGTATGGAGCAGTGGTTTTAGACCCAGGAAATGTGCAACAAATTCCTCCTTGCCCGCAAACCATGCATTGTAGGTCATGATGTAAAACGCCTTCAGGTTCTGCATAAGGGGGAGTGGACGGCGGCGCCACTTGACCAGCGACCGGAATACTTCCTCGTTCGCAATGGGGTTGCGAACGGGGATGCAAGACACCAGCATCGACTGTGGAAACTCCGCTCCGGGAAACCTATCTAACCGAACCAGGGCTTCCTCAACTATCCACTTCACTCCAATGTGGTGAAGTGGTAACACCTCATCTTGAAAGTAGCCGACCATGCCTCTGTTGTTGAGGACAGGTATTTGAGGAAATCGTCCAAGTGCCATGAGTCAGTCTGGAAAACGATTTTGGTACGACGAGCCTGGTCGGTTCAGGGGTTAGAAAATGCAGAACGAAGCTATTCTTTCGTCTAGTTACGTCTTACAGGTGGTAAACAACTGAAGCGGCCCCTTTATAGCGAAGGCTGTTGTGCGAAACCAATGCGGAAGTCAATGGGCATGCAAGGAAGAAGTTTAGTTTCGGGAAGCTCTTATAGGAGGAGATATGGATGACGGACCTGGGTTTAAATGGAGGAGCTTGCAGTGCATGGACTGAGTGGTTAAGAGCAGTTTGACCCCTCTCAGGCATCCTTTTGCGGACCACGGTTAACCAACCTAACTTGGGTTAGTGCGATAATAAGTCACAGCTGGCACTGCATCTAAATTTTTATTTGGAAAAATTAGAAGAACCAAATGGCATGCATATTTCTGAATTGCACTACTCCGCTGTAGAAGACCAGCTGTGGACGGGTTCGGCAGGAATATGACAACAGAGTACCCATTTCCGTAGACAGACATTTTTTTCCTAATACAATAATAACAATGATTTTTTCCAATAAAATACCAGCCTTTTATGTGTTTCCGTCATTACAACAACAGGCTACCCATTTTCCCCCTTTTAGCTGTGGGTCGAATAACAATGCAACCATTTTCGAAGAAATGACCAACTGTTTACGGCATTCCTCCATTACAACCAATTACATACCCATTGTTCCATACACAACTTAATTTAAGAGATAAAACACAGATAATAGGTTTTCTAAATAAAACACCACCTATTCGGGGGTTAATCCTCCGTTATAAGATGACGGTACTCATACACCACCAAATTATGTATTCATACACCGACTGAATTAAAAACGGGGTGGATTGGGTTTTTTTCTAAATTTTTTTCCATTAATTAGTTTTTAATATAATTTTTGGATTTTCCCTTTACAAATAATAGTAATAGTTTAATGGTATGTGGACCTTGATTTTCCTTCATATTTTTGAACTATTCTAGACCATATTATTTTTCTTTTAAAGTATTCATTTGAATTCTAGGCCTGGGATTGTATTGAAAATGAAAATAATATTTTTACATCTTTTTATATTGTGCTACAGAATAATTAATAAAATATATATACATACGTATATATGTATACATATACAGAAAATTTAAAATAAGTGATGCCTAAACTATTCAAGATTTTCAGTTTTGATTATTAATCTTTTTCTTTAGATATAATGCTCATTCAATTAATACAAACCTATACAGAAAATAAACCCGACAGTTATAAGATGACGGTACTCATACACCACCAAATTATGTATTTGACTTATAAAGTAACCCTTGTCCACTTCAACATAGGGTTTTCTTGGGTTTGCTCCATTGTAATCGGAGTACCCATTTTTAGGTATCAAAGCGAATCTACTTCAATTCACGTAAACAAAGACTGGCGCCAAGATTTTTAGCTCGGTTGGCGGGGTTAGTCCCGAAGATGACAAGACTGGCGGCAGACTGGCGCCAGTCTTGCTTATAGCACAAGAATTACAGCCTCGTGGACGGATGGACAGATATGTGAGCGGTCATTTCATTGCTGGTGGCCCACATTTCATTTCGTTGCCGGTGGCCCACCTTCCACTGTGAATTCCAATGTGAATTCCAATGTGAGAAGTAAAGCTACTAGATTTCGTCAAGCTTCTTGGGTTTCGTCAAGAAAATGTAAGAAAAAAAAAGTAAAGCTACTAGATTTCTTCCTTGTCCTTGGACAATAAGCACTGGTTGGAGGTCTCAAAAAGAATTATAAGGAATGTGTAGATGACATTTTACAATTGGTGATGTCCTTACTTGTTTTCTTCTAATTTTTTTTTTTTGAATTTTACAAAAATTTATTTTGAGCAATACAAACGAATCAAGTTCAACCTTTCGGACTAAAACAAACCAATGTATTTCTAATTTCAAAGGATAATTTTAGAAACCGTTAGCCAATTTTGGCGAATGATTTTTCTTGAATCCTTGGAAAATTATATGGCACTTTTTACTTGACACCGACTGAATTAAAAACGGGGTGGATTGGGTATTTTCTAAATATTTTTCCATTTTTTATTTTTTATATAATTTATGGATTTTCCCTTTACAAATAATAGTAATAGTTTAATGGTATGTGGACCTTGTTTTTCCTTCATATTTTTAAACTATTCTAGAGCATATTATTTTTCTTTTAAAGTATTCATTTCAATTCTAGGCCTGGGATTGTATTGAAAATGAAACTAATATTTTTGGAGTTTTAACGACCGTTATACAACTTTCAAAACAAATAAATTCATTCTAAATTTTTATTTGGGATTATTTCATAAACCAAATCCTGGTCACTTTCCGTAAAGTATCACTTTCCCATAAAAGCCTAGCTCTTTATGGCTTTTCTCCATTATAAGAACCTAGTACTTATTTTTGCATAATTAAATTATCTTGTCAAATAAAATAAAAATAAATCAATTTTCTAATAAAAGACTAGCTCTTTATGGCTTTCCTCCATTATAAGAATAGAGTACCCATTTTCTCATAAATAAAAATATTTATCAAATAAAATAAAAATAAATCTATTTTTCAATAAAAGACCAACTTTTTATAGCTTTCCTCCATTATCAGAATAGAGTACCCATTTTTTCATAAATAAATTTATTGATCGGATAAAATTAAAATAAATCCGTTTTTTAATAAAAGATCAGCTCTTTATGACTTTCCTCTATTTTAAGAACAGAGTACCCATTTTTTGTTAGACAAATTTAATTATCAGATAGAATAAAAATAAACCCATTTTTTCAATAAAACATCAGCTTTTTATGACTTTCCTCTATTATAAGAATAAGAATAGAGTACTCATTTTGAAGGCAAAAAGGAATTTGTTTATCGGATAAAATAAACATAAACTCATTAATGTAAATATTGAGATATTGCAAAATGCTGGCCCACCTCTCAATGTGATTTTCAATGGGATAAGATTTGCACAGTACATATAGCAAATTGTCATAGCCCCTGTTCCTTCACATGTTACTATCAGACGGTAATTGTCATGGATTGCTTACAACTTATTCCCTCCAAACCTTTTCTTATAATGGAGTTTCTGATTTTATCCAAGTAATAAATTATTTCAGGGGAAAAAGGAAAAATAGAAAATTTATGGAGGAAAGTCACAAAGACCTGGTGTTTTATTGAAAACCATCGACCCCTTACCAAAGACGATCAAATGCAGCTAAATGATTTTCTTGCAAGAAAGTTGCCGAAAGCAGCTTTGTGACTGTAGTTGCTAATTTTTTTTTCAACCATTTTTTTAGCAAGAGGTATCATCATTAATGTCAATATTGAGATATAGCAAAATTTGTATACCAAATAACAAACCAATTTGTCATTACAAATACAAAACGAGCAATAATATATTACAACCAATACTATCAACACTACAGATTATAAATCAAATGAAAATGACATTTTACATTTCTGTTGGTCAGAAACTTTTAGTGAATATCAAATTTTGGTTCAAGACTATTAAAAGGACCGGTTACCTGAGCTGGGTGATGGTGTTTCATGTCTTCTCGAGGTCTACTAACAATGTCTTGTTCATTCCTCGAAGATGATGATTGACCACCTGATGGTGATGCTGCATCCCCTCAAGTTGAAGAAAGTGGGACTCTCATGATTGTTCAAATGAAATGCTGCTTTGTTTTCTCAGCTTATGCAGTCTCATATTTAGTTTAAATTAATGTGGGGATGGAGAATTTCATAAATCCTTGCTATTATTTTAACCATCAATAAGTTATGACAGATGTAAAAAATTATAGTTAGGAAAATTTTAGCTTATGCAGAGTTTATTTTTTAAAATGCCCATAAATGCAATGACCATCATAAGTGTTATTTCAATGTAGATATATTGGACCCAACTTCTTGAGCCCGCCATCACGAACCTCCCGTACAAGCTTATGCTTTGCAAAATAACACTTTGCTACCAAATCCCCTTCATATCTTGACTTATACTAGAAATTACAACAAAGACATGCAATCAAAATTAACGAAATCATAAGCAATCCAATAAAACAAGTTTCTAAAATCTCCCAGGTCCCAATTCGCAGAATAGTTGCTGGAAAATTTGAAGCCTTGAGCTTCTCAGACGAACCAGAAGCAGCGGCCCCTTTAAGCTCTTTTTTACTTGAACTTGCACCCTTAGGTGAATTAGCTTGAGAAAGCCTCATTTGGATCAATTCCAAAAGGGAAGGACTTTTCCTCAGCCTCAATCCCAATGGACTCGGCTCGTTTATCTCCTTATACTGAGCCGGCGGTACCACCGGAAAGCCACCCACTTCCCCACTTCCCTGCTGCTACAGCCAAACCCCCCTGAAAGTACATCAGAAATTGAACTTTCCAATCATACAGACAAGACCACATCGAATAAAATCAGGAAAAAAAACCCAAAATTCACGACTCTCCGTCCACCAAATTTTTGGTGAGGTATTGTCATTTTCCTTGCTATAATACAGGTGGTAAGAGCGTCAAGCTCTCCCTTTGTCCCCTAAAGTTGTTGTCGCTAATACCCTTTTTTGTTGTAGTGAAGGGAGGAAAACCATAAAAAAACTGGTGTTTTATTGAAAAATATATTTAGTTTTTCATCCGATAAAAAAATTTATTTATGAAAAAATGGATACTCTGTTCTTATAATACATGAAAACTATAAAGAGCTTGTGTTTTATTGAAAAACAGGTTCATTTTTATATTATTCGATAAATAATATTTTTTTTTTAAAAAATGGGTACTATATTCATATAATGGAGGAAAGTCATAAAGAACTGGTTTTTTATTGAAAAAAGAGTTTATTTTTATTTTATGCGATAAACAAATTTGTTTATGGCAAAATGGATACTCTTTTCTTATAAGGGAGGGAAGCCATAAAGAGCTGATGTTTTATTGAGAAACGGGTTCATTTTTTTGTTGTCGATAAATAAATTTTTTTTATCCGATAAATAAATTTGTTTATGGTAAAATGGGTTCACGGTTCTTATAATAGAGGAAAGGTATAAAGAGTTAGGATTTTATTGAAAAATGGGTTTATTTTTATTGAAAAAAATCCACTTTATATAGTTCGTTGTGACAACCAGGCTTATCCCCACTTTTGTTTGAGTTTTGATTACAATGGATATAACCTATTCCCTCCAAACCCCAAATTTTGAATTATAACATTCAACCAAAACATGCTCAAACTCTCAGGCTCGGTCATACAAGGACAACTAGTGTGAATATCCGTGCTACGCACGGTACTTACATTATTAAAATAAATTAAAAAATTATACCATTTTAATTTCAAAAAAGTTAAAAAACTTCACCAACATAATTAAAATTTAAGATTTGTCTAACAATAGTTCAAAATATGACAAAAACTG
>NW_020862115.1:0-35835 GCF_003713205.1 Coffea eugenioides
TTTTATGGAAGATTTCATGGATTAAAGTGGAGTTAGATAAATTTCAGATTTTTTGGATGATTTTTCTGTTTTCATATGATGGTTATGGTTGGGGAACAAGAATGGGCTAATGTTTTGCGAGAGCAAGTGCAAGAGGTCAACGGACATCTAGTTCGGGTAGTAAGAAGCGTGAGAGATCGGACGGAGAATATTTAAACCGAGTGTGGGACAATATCGGCCAGAGAGAAGTGGAATCAACTTGTTCAATGATGACCTAAGTTAGAAATGTAAGACCTTGAGGTTGTAGGAAGTAAGTTAGGGTGGCGGGGATGGCATGTCGTGTTTTCTTCTTGTTTTGCCATTGTATTGTCACTGTATGTATTTTGCTCGTGGCATGTCAATGCTCATATGTATAGTATTTGCTGCACTTGATTTTGTTCAGCTTGATATGTATCTTTGTGAACTTGGTCTGTTATAGATATGCTAAGCATGTTTCCTTATCCTTGGTTTTATGGTTTAAAATTGTCTTTATCTTGCCACTTTAGCCAATTTATTTTGTTTACGTACTATATCACCTTTTGAAAAAAAGAGAGAGAAAAGGGTATGGAGGGGAGACGTAGTCACGGACGTGGAGTTATTCGTAGCTGTGGGGCTAGGCAATCACAAGAACCAAGGAATGAAAGAGAAACAGCAGTCGAGCAAGATCATGGACAGAGGGTTGAAGCAGGGGACCAAGTGCCTACAGCGATACAACAAATGACCAATATCTTAGCACGATTGGTAGAACAACAAGGCCAAACCCCAGTGAATCAACCTCGAAACCTTGAGATATGAGAGGATAGGACCCTGGAGCGGTTTCAAAAGTTTGTTCCTCCTAAATTCCTTGGAGGGCTTGATAGCTGAGCAGTGGTTAGAGGTGATGATTAATATCTTTGCAGCTTTGAACTATACGGAGCAAAGACAGGTGAACTTTGCTGTATTTCAATTCGAAGGATCGGCCCGAGCATGGTGGAACGTTAATAGGGCAAACTGAGAGAGAGAACAGACTGCATGGACGTGGGTAAACTTTATAAGGGAGTTTAATGAGAAATACCTCCCACCTTTGGTCCAAGAAAGGAGAGAGGATGAGTTTATTAGGTTGCGTCAGGGAACCCAGAGTGTGGTCGAATATGAAACGCAATTCACTAAACTGTCTACATTTGCTCCTGAATTGGTGGTTACGGAGCGAAGGAAAGTGAGACGGTTTATACAAGGATTGAATTTGGAGATCCAGGAAGCTTTAGCAGCGGTTCAAGTTAATACTTTTACGGAAGCTCTTGAGAAAGCTCAAAGAGTTGAGAATGCGAAGGCACAGGTAAAAGCTTTCCAAACACGAAAAAGGAGTGCATCTAGTAGTACATATGAGGAGCCTAGAGAAAAGGTAATGCCTTCCAAAGTGCAAAAAGTGAACCATTCACCTTACCCACCATGGACACTTAGAGTACTAGATGAAGGGTCTATAAAAGGAAGTCAAGTAGGACAAGAGAAAAATTTCTCGAGAAGGCCAAAAAGTGGCTTCTCGCTTGGCTGTGGATATTGTGAGAAGACAAATCACACTGAGGATGGTTGTTGGAGGAAGGAGTGAAAGTGTTTGATTTGTGGGAGTAGAGACCATCAAAGTAGCAACTGCCCGAAGAAACAACTACGAGGGAATAGTGCTCAACAAGTGGATAGAACCAAACCGAAACAAACTAATGAAAGAGGGAACCGACCAAAAGTACCAGCACGGGTATATGCCTTAGACAAGCAACAAGCTCCGGAGTCATCTGAGGCGATGGAAGGTAAAAATTTTGGGGACGAAATTTTCTTAAGAGGGAGAGAGTGTGAGGACCCGAAAATTCCTTTAGAATTTTCTCCCATTTTTGAAAAAATTAATTTATATTTGCTTCTATGTTTCTTTACGTGGTTATTTAACGATTTACTAGCCCTAAATTTCATGGTGATTTTATTAGTTGAGCCAAGAGTTTTACTTTTACTTTTTAAGTCAGAGTAATTAGGGTTTTGGTGCATTTTGGTAGTGTGATTAATTGGTCATGTGTGTGTACTAAATTTGGTGGATAAGAGTGAGTATTAGATAAGAGGAAGTGTGTGATTAGAAGTGCCAATAATAAGTTAGTGAATCATAAATTAAAACAAAAGTACAAGGGAGTTATTCCAATTCGACCAACTAGTGAGGTGTGTGGTATAAATTGTGAGGAAATTAGGGAGTTTTGTACAAAGGGGATTTTGTAAAAAGGAGTATTAGGAAATATTTAAGGAAAAGAAAGATATTTTGTTGGAAATATTGGTGATCTTGCCATTTGTCAAAAATCCATCCAAGGTCTTGACCAAGACCCTTTGACCAAGACTATTCTTAGTCTTCATCTTGTTAAAAAAAAAAATTTAAACAAAAAAACTTCACTTCTTGCTAAGCTTGGCCGAGAGAGAGAGGAGAGGAAGAGAGAAAAACTCCTTCAAGTTCCATCTTGATTTCTAGTAAGATTTTGTGGGAAAATCAACCTCAAACCCTAAATCCATGCATAGAAGGTTGCAACAAGGAAGGAAGGAGCTTGGTGTGGTGTGATTTTGGAGAAAAAAGCTGTGATTTGATACTCTCCTTAGGAATTGCAGGTATTATTGGCAAGGAACTACTTTTGTGACGCCCCCACCTCTCCCTAGGGCGAACCCTACGGTATCAGCAGAACGCCTGCCGAACTCTCGTCAGGACTCATGCACTCGTTCAAGCTTAATATAGAGCCACAGAACAACCATCGGCTTAAGTAAAAGTACTTCGAATATACAAGCCACAATTCTAAGGTTAACAATTATAATTACAATCCACCAACCAAGAGTAACAGAATTACACTTTAGGAGTCACTAAATTCATACAAAATATACTAGTGATGTGATCTACACTTGGACACGATCTAGACAACTTACACCAACGGTTTGGCAGCGGAAATTTGATCCAATCTAATCCCCGAAATAGCGAACAATATTGATACTATCTCAACCCACTACTTAACGAATTAGCGAACCAAACTATAGGTAGAGGAACGCCACAACCTAGGAGTTACTTGATTGATAAGTTCACTTGAATAACTTGAGAAAGATTCTCAAATATTCAAAGAAGCTCTCTTGAAAAGAGAAAAGTGAAAAACATTAATGCCAAAAACTGATTTCGATGGTCTCTTACTTGGGCCATATATAGCCATACAAAACTAGAAGACCTAAAGTGAATTGGATTCATTTAAACTAGAAATCCTGGAGTGAATTTGTGATGACCCGAAATTTTACTTATTTTAATATTATTTTACTGGCTTAATTAATTATTTATTCACCCGTTTACCCCTAATAATTTATTTCAACCATTTTAAGTCTATTTGTATGAAACAATGTCTTCCTTGTGTTTTAAAACATTTCGTTAGAAAATTTTATTTTTCGAAAGCTCGTTTAGTAAGGAATAACGAGTATACATTTTTTGAGGTAAACTTCGATTCGAGAGTGTAATTACCTTGGAGAATTAAGGATGAGCAATAGTGGACTAAGAAGAGTTAATTGAGAGATTCGATGTGATTAAGTTAATTAAAGCTCTTATTGCTCGCGCGTCGATGGTTTCTCAAGGAAGCCTTATTCATCAGCCAACCGCCTCTTTCCTTTCTCATCTAACATGGCCGAACACTCCAAGGAGAAGAGGAAGAAAAGCTTCTCCATTCTTGCTTCAATCTTGCACCATTTTGCTCCAATCTTTCACTCCAAATTCACCACACAAACTCACAACAACTTGGAGACTATCTTGGACTAGGAGAGGAGCAACTAATCCACGGTTTCTTGGAGCTTTCTAGTGGCTGAAAATCTGGTCTTACCATCTAAGGAGGTATATGATCATCCACTCTTCAAATCTTAGCTTTTCTAGGTTAAATTGCACTTAGAAGCTTGTAGCTTCATGTGGGTACCTCTATATTGTTGGAAATCTTGTGAGTGGGCTCTATGAAATCCCACAATGGACTTGATGAACTGATGTGATGATGTTGGTGTTGTTTATGTTGATTTAGTGGTTAAACTAGTGATTAAAGTTGAAAAGTGGAAAGAAAACTCAAAGGAAACAAAATGGAGGAAGGGGCCAGATCTGCCCTGTCCATTGCCGCGCCTCTTGGTGAAAATTTTTGTGGTCCAATTGACTTGATTTTGATGTAGATATGTTGTATAGGTTGTGTGGAAAGTTTCCACCAAAAATCACTTGATTTGGTTATCCAAAAGTTGAAATTTCGAATTAAGTTCATGGCTGGAAAACTGTCCAGCGTTGCTCTGGCAGCGATTTTGAATCGACCATAACTCTTTGCTCCGACGTCAAAATCGAGTAACGTTTGCGGAATTAGAAACTAGACATTCCCATTTTCCAATGGTATAAAATTCATTCCCTGATTCAACTTGAACGAGCCATACAATCCTTTCAATTTCACCTGCCCTGTTTCTCGGCTGTGTTAGAGAACCTGTTATGTGCTGCTACTTGTTGCTCAAATATGAGCTAGTTATGGACAGAATTTCGGAATGATTTCTTTTGAGAAATTGTAGCCTTATGAATGTAGTTTCCAACGCCAACAACCACGCTCAATTCCAAGTTGAAATGAGTGAGTTGTGGCCAAATTTCAAAACTGTCTCAGTGATGGAAAACCCTCTTATTGGCTAGTTGAATGCCTTAATTTGAATTGGGACTTGTTATTTTGAAATTCTTGGTGTTAACCACCTACCAAAAGTATCTTGGATGTTTATTAGGCCTTGTCTTCATAATTGAACCATGTTTGAGATGATTTCATTGATCCAAAAGTTAGAAAAAGGAAAATTGAAGTACAAGGCAGATTTGCCTTGGAAATTCATGGAACTTTAGTGGCTTTGTTAACTGACCTTCCATACGAATTTTGCATGAAATTTAATAGAGGAATAGCCCTTATATGGTAGGGTAATACTACTAAATTTGGTGCCATTCCAAGTCCATTTCGATGCCCAACCAAAGTCTCAAAGTTCATGTTTCAAATCTGGAAAACCCTTGTTCAGTGAGAAATTTTCAGCAATTTTGAGCTGCTATATCTTGGCGCTCAAAACTCCGATTCTTGTTCCGTTTGTTGTGTTTTAAACTTTGATTCTAACTCTAGTTGATTTCCAAATTTCAGAGGCTAGATCGCATTCTGTGAATTTTTCCGAATTTCCAAATTTGGCCAAAAACCAACCTCGAAACTATCTCGATAGCCCAAATCAGCGACTTGAAGCTGAAATTTGAATGTCTTCCATTTGGAATCATGGAAAAGTGCCTTCTAGGAACTTCTAGTACTCTAGAAATAGTTTCCAACGGTACCAAGTTTTCCAATTTTGGACCTACAGAGAGAGGGATATAATGTTTAAAAAATTGCTTGTCAAATCTGAAATTTCCGAACTTAAAGGAAATTGAGTCCTTTGCACTCTCTATTTTCCTTCAAGATTGCTTGACCGTTTTACACTTGATTTCAAGATGAAAATCATATTTTCCCTTGTATTATTAAACCCCACTTTTGAGTCTCGATTTATGAGTAATTAAGGCTCATTTTCATGATATTTTTCTAGATTGTACAAGTGTGCACTCTTCCATGATAATTGGGGTTCTAAGTGGTAGTTCATTATTAGTTGCTTAGGCACTCAAGAGGACCTTCAAAAGGATCCCGCGGTGGACGCTTGAACCCTCAAGTGTGCTTTATTTCTTGAATTACTTGGTGAGTGTCGAGTGTATGTGAACTTGATACGTGCTTAATTGCTATTAGTGATTGGAGATTTTGAAAATGCTAAGTCGAGTGTGTACTTTATCGCACTCATTCTGATTTAAGTGAAGTGTACTTGAATTACTTGACATGAAATGCTTGAATTGCTTGAAGTGACTTGTTAAGTGAATTACGTGAAGTGTTTACGTGACTATTTATGCTATGGCTGCATAAGTCGATTGGAATGAATCTCCTCGAATCTTAAGTGTAAGCGTGGGGGACGCCCAATTCTCAATGGCCAACCTTGGACTCGAGCCAGCATGGGTTTGGTCGGGTTCTTTGGTGAACCATGAGAAAAAAATAAGCTTGACTTGCTTGGCATACTCGAGCAGTATCGCCTCAAACAAATGAAAGGTGGGCCCGGTACAGGGGTATGTAATGGGTGAATGGGGACATGATAAGTGAAGTTCTACGGACTATAGCCTACCCGATTGACGGAGTGTCGATTCGTGGATGTTCTTGATCGTGCAAGTGGAAAATAGCTCCTGAGAGCTCCTATATCCTTGAAATGTTTCTGTTTACTTTCTAGCTCGAATTGTTCGTTACGTGAATATTATTGCTTTACTTGTCAATTGGGATTGTTACTTGAACAACGTGCTTGCATGTGTGTTTTCTTGGCCTCACGAGCGATTGCTCACCCCGTAGGTTTGTTTTCCTTAACAGGTATGGACATGGAGCGAAATTCGGAGAAACTCTTTGGATGTACTTTTGTATTAGGGTTTTAAATGTAATTGACTGGACATTGTGGCTGTTATATATTTTGGGAATTGATGTATCTTTTGGAAACCTAATGTAAGAATTGGATAACTGATGTATCTTGAACTCGTGGTGTAAGACTTTGATATTCGATTATGGAAGCGACTTTTCTTTATTAGGTTTGTATTAATTGTTATGTATCGTTAACCTTGAATCGAATTGTCTTGAGTCCTGGCGAGAGCTGGGCAGGCGTCCCGCAGATATCCTTTGGTTCGCCTTAGGAAGAAGTGGGGGCGTCACAATTGGTATCAGAGCTTAGGCTTCAGATCTCTGTAGTGTATCCTAGGCTTGAAGTTTAGGATGCCGGACTGTGGAACTGGTTGGGAAGTTAAGTGACCGGTTGTGGGGATAAAAATTAGGACCTAGGTTTGAATTAATGGACAATTGGGAGTCTCGATCTTGTAAGAGATATGTGGGATAGTACGAGATGATCAAATCCAGTTTATTTAGTATTTTTGGACCCATTTAAGTTTTTAATTTTAATTGTAAGTTACGGAAAGTAACGGTGGTATTGAACCGTCTCGGGGACGCATTATGGTGGCCATTGTCGAGAAGGGCCTAGGGGAGCTCGTTGGAGGTATAACCCAACTCGCCGAACTAGGACTTTATGTGATTTCCAAAGGACTTACTCGTGCCCAAATAATGGGGTGTTAATAGTGGCCGATCATCGGAAGTGGCTATTCGAGGAAACTAGGGTACTTCAAGAGGATAATCGAGGTCCGAGGGCAATTGTCGATGCCCAGACTATTAGAATTTCTAAAGTGGAGACTGAGGTACTTAAGGAGTGAGGAAGAGACAAATGCTCCAAGTGAGCAGCTTCAAAAAAAGCTGAGAACCGACTTGCAAGGGTAGTATACGGAATTAGAGACCGGACGGATAAGTTGATGGTTGGGTGTGTTACCTTGGTTGAATAAGAGGAGAATGACAAGATACTCGATAAGGGACATGAGATTAAAACTCCTAGTGCTGGAAATGAAAATGATCCTATGGAGGTAGTAGAGACTTTTGGCTCCGCCAATCACTAAGCTAGTGATTTAAACTACTTTAATAGTTTTGCCAAAGATAGACGGGGTGGTGCTCGCTGAAAGACCATTGCATTTTGTATTTTGTTTCACTATGTTTCCTACCTTTTTGAAGCAATTAAACGTTACTCATGAGATGCTTGACTTTATTGCTTTATGACTTCAAATCTATTATTGAGTTGTATACATTTGTGATTATTTCGGTGTCTTCCCTTTTATTCTTGTATTTGTTTGGCGTGATTAAGGTGCTATTTTTCAAACTTCGTTTATGTGCACTCATTTTATGTCATGTCTTTATAAATGTTAAATTTATGAGTAGCCAAAGAAGTGAAAAGGGACCGAGGGTGAGGGGTTGAGCAACCCAAGCTCAAGGGGATGATTAGGGAATGACTATTGGACCGAAACAAAACTCTAGAAATGAAGGAAAACAATCGCATAGCTATTGCTATTGACCAGATGATTGATGTCCGAGCATGGCCATGGATTCTTGATTTTTCTATTTTTATATGTTTTATATTGCATGGCCATGGATGATGGTGTAGGATAGTCTAGAATGAAGCTATAGTGCGTAAATTGTAGCTAAATGCGGAAAATTTCCATGTTGTGCGGAAAATTCCAGATTAGGGTTTCAATTTCCCCTATTCTGCCTGATACTGTTACCCATAGTTAGAGGTCGAATCAGGCTTAGGTTAAAACATAAAAGTTGTAGAGGATGATGTTTTATAGTTTCCTACAAACCTTCAGCCCAATCCGACCTGTGTAGCCTGTGAAAAGACCGAAATACCCCAGCTGCCCTGTTTCTGTCCGAAACTGATAATCAGCTTCTGTAATTGGTTAGTTTGACCGGGAATACTACTGATTTGGTTGTCGATGTCTTCTTAAGAATTATAGCCTTATATCTTAGCTTTCAAATGGCTTTCGAATTACTAGAATCGGAGTTGTGTGTGCTGAGATATGATGAATGAATCAGGACTGCTAGTTGAATTTCACAGTGAGCTTCGAACTGAAAATCTGGGGTTGTTTTGGTAACTTTGGCCTAGATAGGATGAGAATTGGACTAAGTAGTCTTCATCAAAGTTATAGCCCTCTGTCTTAGTTTCGAAACGGTATAATTTTTACTTCAATCTAATAAGCGTAGTTTCGGTTATGTCCGATACGCTAAGTAGCGGTGAATCTGCCTTTTGGTTCCTTAGCTTAAAGCTTATTTCCGGTCATTTTCCTAGCTAAATCTTGTACTTGGATGACTTTGAGCCTATTGAATGGCTGTTGTGATGAATTTATATTGTTTATGACTTTGGGATTGATTGAGAAAAATAATGAAGTCATAAGTGGCTGGAAAATAGGTAAATACAAAGGGCGTGCTGCCCAAATTTACACTCGAGGATTAGGTAACGATTTGAGAGCAAATACCATATGAACCATCTAGGATATTTGCGTCCTCTTTTATCGAGGTCTATAAGGTCGAATCTGGCCAAAACTTGTACACTTGGAAAAAATGAAATTTACGACTAATAGAAATACGTTTTTTTCATTTCTTCGACTCAAATGGATATTTCAAAGTTTTACGAGCGAGCATGAGTTTTTCAAATATTTTATTCATGTCCTTTGGTTTAAATGTACTCTTTTCACTTCCAAAATCATATGTCCAAAATACTAGTAGTATTTGAATTGTTTTCGATTCACCTAACGTTTGCTGGAGGAACTGTAATATTTTCTCTTGATTAACCTTAGGGTTCACCGGTGATTGAAAGTGTTACTCGGAAAGATATGCTGGACGTTATTTCGCCTTAATAGGTGAGTGTACCACTCCCCTGAATTGTTGTTTGATTGGTTCATCTATACTTAAAATGTGTGACATGGATAACTATGAACTCTGTTATTCTGAATGAGACGAGGGTGTACTTTATCACACTCGTTCTCTTGCCTCAACTGAATGAACTGGAATCTCTTACATGTATTTGTTATGAACTTGAACTTGTTACTTGCGCTTGTTATGAGATCGTTTGGAAGTGTGTCCAATGATTTTTCTGTTAACTTGAGCTCAACCTCATGGGGAGTTAATTAAATCAAGCCAGCAATGGCTTGGTCGAGGTAATTGACAATCCATGGGTGCCTGTTCCTGGGGAATCTTTGGGTATTAAGACTCTTGATTCCAGTATACTCGAGTATTACCATTCCTGTTCCTGTTTGGCGTTCGGGCCCAGTAAGAGGTATGTTTGGTGAACGAGATTTTGGCGTTAAAGTGTTGGTCTACAGGACTGGTTCCTTCATTTGAACGTTGACGGAGGGTCAATGAGTCTGGATCAAGTATTGCAACGGGGATTTGGCTCCTGAGAGCCACCTGTATCCTTTACAGTGTGGTGTTCTTTCATCTCTTGTATTTGATGTGAATATGTGCCTTAAAAGTGATTTTTCATGAGTTCTACTGTTCCTACCGTTTATACTTCTGGTTACTCGCTGAGCTTCTAGCTCACCCCAAAACGTTTTATTTCCCCTCCACACGGCTCGAGGCGAAGGAAGCGCTTGTATCACGTTATTCGTGTGACTGGATGGCTTATATCTTGTATAGTTTAGATTTGGACTCATTTGTGTAATAGTTGGGCCAGTGTGACTGTTTGGAATTGAAGTGGATGTATGTGTACGTTCCACGCTTATAATTAGTTTCCGCTTCGCTTATGATATGTGAATTTGTGGAATATTTCATGTGATATTGGAGTTTAATTTGTAATTTATTTGAGGATTGTAATGAACGATTGAGTCTTGGCGAGAGTTGAGTAGGCGGTCCGCTGAACCCTTTGGTTCGCCTTAGGGTGAGGTGGGGCTGTCACATATGACGCCCAACTTGACTGTAAGAGGAAAATGGTAGAATTTCGTATACCTGGGGAGGCAATTTTAAGGCTAGACGTAATGGGTAGTTTAGCCTCATCTGCATTAATTTCGGGTATTCGAGCTAGGAAACTACTGAGTAGAGGGGCGCAAGGGTTCCTAACTTTTCTTATAAACACTCCCATTGATAAGTTGAGGGTAGAAGATGTACCGATAGTGAGTGAATATCCGGATGTGTTCCCTGATGAATTAGTAACCTTACCTCTGGAGAGGGAGATAGAGTTCAAGATTGACTTATTATCAGGGACGTCACCTATCTCTAAGACCCCATATCGGATGGCACCTGCTGAGCTTAAGGAATTGAAGTTACAGTTGCAAGATTTATTGGAACGAGAGTTTATCCGAAAGAGTGGATCACCATGGGATGCCCCTATACTATTTGTTAAGAAAAAGGACAAGACCTTGATGTTGTGTATAGATTATAGGTGGTTGAACAATGTGACCATTAAGAATAAATACCCACTGCCCCATATCGATGAATTGTTTGACCAACTTGTGACGACCCTACCTCCCCCTAAAGCGTACCAAAGGGTTCGGAGGACCGCCTGCCTAACTCTCACCAGGACTCACTCACTCGTATCACATGCATACATCCATAGACCATAAATAACATCGCAATTCAATCTTATAATTTAGATTAATGCACAATCAAGATACAAAACCTCAATATACCCAAACTGGTTCAAAGTGTATATAATCCAGATACAAAATATTCTATTCGAGTAATAGCGCGAGTACAAGTCAAAAGTCAAAAACAACTAGTCTACGCTAGTCTTTAAATATCTCACGCCTCGCTCGTACCCCCTGTAAGGAAAACAAATGGAGTGGAATGAGCTAAAAGCCCAGAGACGTTCCAAATAGCAAATTGACCATTATTTATAAGTACAAGTTTTCGATATAGCAAAGTAACGAGCATGAAGAGTTCATAAAAGTGAGCAATAACACGTCAAGTGGCAATCTCAAAATGAGCGAGTGTAAAATTTTTTCAAAATAAACAATAATCCAATAAGCAATAATCATTCCAAAGCATAAGGATACGGATGGCTCTCAGGAGCCAACTTCCATTCATCATCAGGAGCTGATCACGTAGTAGTTGACACTCCGTCAACTTTCAAGTAACGGAACCAATCCAGTAGAGCACCACTTAACTACTCTCCGTCCACCATTCAAACCCCCTACTGGGCCCAAAATCCTCAAGAAACACGGGTGGTAATACTCGAGTATACCGATTAGTCGAGAAGATATCACTCCACTCGACAAACATGAGACCCAGGGTTCGTTACCCAATCGACCAAGCCTTGCTGGCTCGAATCGAGTAACTTGCCGCAGGGTTTCTGGAATTCCAGGAAGTGCGCATAACATGAACAAGTATATCAATTCAATTTCAACAATAAACAAGTATATATCAAATAAGGGCAAGTGCGATAAAGTACACTCTTGCCCGATCAAACCAATCATATATCATTTCATCAAATTGATCAAGTATTGGAAACAAGTGTCCAGTTCAATCAGGTTTTTGGAAGCACTCACCAAAATGAAGTGCCCCTAGTACTCACGTCTGGGTTATACTCCGGGTTCGGAGTCCAAATCTGCGATAAAACTTTGTTTCAGAACTTTAAAATCAACTAAGGTTCGAAACTTAGACGTTTCGTTCAATAGGAATCAAGAAATGAAAATTCACTTGGAGAATATTCGTGAAACACTCGCTCGCTTTTCAAACTATATAACTTTGTAACATTTATACTTGGAAATGCCATTTGAGTCGAAAGTATCCAAAACGGATCACTGGAAATATCCTAGGGCAGCGAGGGTATTTTGGTCTTTTCACAGGCTACGTTGCTCCGATTGAGCAAAAATTTTGTAGGCACCTATAAAATATCATTCTATACAACTTTAATGTTTTATGCTAAGCCTAATTTGGCCTCTAACATGATACAATAAAACCGGACAGAATGGGCTAAAATTTTCCAGAAATCTGGAATTTTTCGTTTTCAATGCAACCTTTCTTGATTTCTTGCTCCAATCATCACTACAACCACTTATATAAGCTTAGATGCAACATATATCATACATATAGCAAGTATAGGCAGCAAATACCTCAAACCCTTACTCACATATATCACCTTTAAATCATCATAACAACTTGTATCACTACTAATCCAACCACAACATGAATTATACAACAACTTAAACCAAAATAAAAGAACCAAAGCCATGGTTTAGCCTTATACCTCAACAAATGAAGCTTGCAAGAGTAATACTTCACCTCCTCTTGGAATTCTTGGTTCCCCTAGCTTCTCAAGCTCACAACTCACACTTTAATCGGATTAGAATTTTAATTCCTCACTTGGATGGCTCAACTCAAGAAGAAGGAAGTTTGTTTCTTGCTCTCTTTCTCTCCTCTCTTGTCTCGGCCAAGCAGCAGAAAAATGGAGGGAAATGGAGCAAAATGAAGGATAAGAAGGTTGGACTTTTGGCTTGTTTAAGTAGCCATGGTTGAGTGACACTTGTCACCACTAATACCAACCAAAATTTTCTTTTTCTTTCTTGCATTTTTAGCCCTAAAATTCGGTCAAAGCCAGCTGGAAATAAGGAGATATTTTGCTCAAATATTAATGAGCTTATATGGTAAGAAAGTGGTGGTCAAGCGGTGTGTTCAATCGGTAGTGCACGGTACCCGTCGGTTTGCACCGTTTTTCCTTAAATCACACGTACTAGGGTTTTTACTTCCTATTCACTAACTTTTTATCATTGCTTCTAATCACATATTATTTCTCACCTAAAATTCACTCCTAAGCACCAAATTTGATCCTTACTCCATACCGAAGAATCACCCTTCGAAAAAACGTGAAAACCCTAACTTGCTCCAACTTGAAAACGAAAAGTGAAAACCTTTACTTTCATGTTCATTTGCACTTATTGTGAGGTGATTGGGTGGTAGGGTTATTATAAAATCATAATTTCCAATTAAAAGGGCATTTTTGAGAAAACGTGAGGGGTTTTACAATTCCAGTGATTAAAATTAGGGTTTCGGTTGAAATATGAGAAATTTGAGAAAATGGTCAGTCACAAATGAAACTAGGGTTTTGATTAGACTTTATTTCTAGAATTTAGGGTTTCTAGTCTGTAAAACAAAACAATAAAATAAAGAAATCGTAATATTCTCTTTGAGGCTAAACAACAATAGTATCCTAAAAGTTGGGGTATCACAATCTCCCCTCCTTAAAAGAATTTCGTCCTCGAAATTCATCCATGCACTCCTAAATAGCGTAGGGTATTTTCTTGTATATCCATTTCTAGCTCTCAGGTCTCACTATAGCCAAAACTTAGTTAAACAATAGAAATCACGAATCGTACCTTCTACTATCTCCGATGGTTCAGGTAATGCCTGTTGCTCCAAGGCGTACACTCTAGCTGGCACTCTTGGCTTAGTCCCTCCTACATTTGCTTGTTCAGGGTTTAGGTGTGACCTACGGGGACAAGTTGCAAGCTGGTGCTCGGCACTACCACACCATAAACATTTTCCTGCCTTTCGCCAACAATCATTCTCCGTATGATTGGCCTTCCCACAGTACTCACAAGATACTCGAGTTTGACCTCCTTGTGAGGCACCTCTTGCTTGCTCCCGGCCACGCGAGGCTCCTCCTGGAGTAATTTCCTTAGATGTCCCTGAAATTTTCTCACCACCATCTCCTCGACCCATCTTAGAGGGTGGCATGTCTAAATCACCTTGTCCTTGCCTTTGACTTCCACCAGGCGCACCTTTCCTTTTTGCATGAAAAGCTCTCACTTGTGCCCTAGCAATTTCTATTCGTTGGGCCTTCTCCAAGACCTCTGTAAATGTATTAATCTGGGCCGCCGCTAAGGCCTCTTGTATCTCCACATTGAGCCCTTGCACAAACCTCTGGACTCTTCTTTGCTCCGTAGCTATCAGTTCAGGAGCAAATTTAGACAACTTCGTAAATTGGGTTTCATACTCAGTTATACTCAAAGTTCCCTGCCGAAGCTTAATAAAATCGTCCTCTCTTTTCTCCTGGACAATAGGTGGGAGGTATTTTTGTTAAACTCTCGCACGAAATTCACCCACGTCCATGCGGTCCCCTCTCTCTCCCACTTAGCTTGAACCACATTCCACCAAGCCCTGGCCGGACCTTCAAATTGAAAAACGGCAAAGCGCATAGTTCAAAGCGGCAAAGATATTGATCATGGCCTCTAGCCATCTCTCGGCTCCCTCCGGGTCTGGTCCTCCCAAGAACTTAGGTGGAGAGAACTTCTGGAATCTCTCAAGAGCCCTATCTTGCCCCATATCGGGGTCCCTAGGTTGATTTACAGGGGCTTGACCCTGTTGTTCCACTAAACGGGCCAGAATATTAGTCATTTGTTGGATTGCAGTTGCCACTTGATCTCCCCCTACAGCCTGGGGTCCAGGTTGTGGCTCAATCGTTGCCTCTCTCTCCTCTCTCGGTTTTTGTACCGGCTCCTGTGCTTGTCTACCCCCACAACCACGACTAGGACCGCGTCCTCGGTTAGTTCCCCTGACTTGACTTCTTCTACCCTCTATGTTTTAGGTTTAACCAACTATAGACATGTAAACAAGGTAAGGTATGGCTCATGTATCACATTTCAAAACGATAAACAGAGGCAATAAAACACATAATAAACAGGTTCTTTATATACATAGCAAACAAGTCACATAACCTATAGGACATTAACCCTAGGTATTGCTCAGGCACTACACTTAATCAAAACTCGAAGCACGTGAATAATAAGGATCCCAAATCCCATGAATATCTTTAATATATTTCAAGGCCAGACTATTCGCATTCCCCGTGCCTTTGCTTTCGCCATCCAAACTTATCCTAATATTACGTGAGATCTCAACTTATCGTAAAGGTATCACTCTTTGGTACTCGGGGACATGAATCCGAAAATATGATAATTCACCACTCAAGCTGGCCAGGCTCAAGAGCAAATCACCAGTATTAGAGATTCCTACCCAACATACATATCTAAGGTCCCCAACAATAGACGATCATTCCACACTTAACAAGTCAATCCCCACAGTCCGAGAACCTTCTCCCGGCACGAGCTCAATAAGAGATCTGATACCATCTGTGACGACCCCACCTCACCCTAAGGCATACCAAAGGGTTCGGAGAACCACCTGCCTAGCTCTCGCCAGGACTCACTCACTCGTATCACATGCATACATCCATAGACCATAAATAACATCGCAATTCAATCTTATAATTTACATTGATGCACAATCAAGATACAAAACCTCAATATACCCAAACTGGTTCAAAGTGTATATAATCCAGATACAAAATATTCTATTCGAGTAATAGCGCGAGTACAAGTCAAAAGTCAAAAACAACTAGTCTACGCTAGTCTTTAAATATCTCACGCCTCGCTCGTACCCCTTGTAAGGAAAACAAATGGAGTGGAATGAGCTAAAATCCCAGTGAGGTTCCAAAAAGCAAATTGACCATTTTTTATAAGTACAAGTTTTCGATATAGCAAAGTAACGAGCATGAAGAGTTCATAAAAGTGAGCAATAACACGTCAAGTGGCAATCTCAAAATGAGCGAGTTTAAAAGTTTTTCAAAATAAACAATAATCCAATAAGCAATAATCATTTCAAAGCATAAGGATACGGATGGCTCTCAGGAGCCAACTTCCATTCATCATCAGGAGCTGATCACGTAGTAGTTGACACTCCGTCAACTTTCAAGTAACGGAACCAATCCAGTAGAGCACCACTTAACTACTCTCCGTCCACCATTCAAACCCCCTACTGGGCCCAAAATCCTCAAGAAACACGGGTGGTAATACTCGAGTATACCGATTAGTCGAGAAGATATCACTCCACTCGACAAACATGAGACCCAGGGTTCGTTACCCAATCGACCAAGCCTTGCTGGCTCGAATTGAGTAACTTGCCGCAGGGTTTCTGGAATTCCAGGAAGTGCGCATAACATGAACAAGTATATCAATTCAATTTCAACAATAAACAAGTATATATCAAATAAGGGCAAGTGCGATAAAGTACACTATTGCCCGATCAAACCAGTCATATATCATTTCATCATATTGATCAAGTATTGGAAACAAGTGTCCAGTTCAATCAGGTATTTGGAAGCACTCACCAAAATAAAGTGCCCCTAGTACTCACGTCTGGGTTATACTCCGAGTTCGGAGTCCAAATCTGCGATAAAACTTTGTTTCAGGACTTTAAAATCGACTAAGGTTCGAAACTTAGACGTTTCGTTCAATAAGAATCAAGAAATGGAAATTCACTTGGAGAATATTCGTGAAACACTCGCTCGCTTTTCAAACTATATAACTTTGTAACATTTATACTTGGAAATGCCATTTGAGTCGAAAGTACAAGGAAAACGTATTTCGAGTAGTCATGATTGTATTTCTCAAGGGTACAAGTTCGGCCAAATCCTTACTTATATACCTCGGTAAAAGAAGACGTAAATATCCTAGATAGTTCAAGTGGTAATCACTCTTAACCCTTACTCAAGTTGCAAGTATATTTCTCCAGTCCTCGAGCGTAAATTTGGGCAGCATGCCCTTTGTGTTTACCTAATTTTCCAGCCATTTTTGCTTCATTATTTTTCTCATTCAAACCCAAGTTTATACACAACACAAATGCATTTCAATAGCCGTTCCATAGGCTCAAGACAATACAAGGACATAAATCAACTAATAACAAGTGCGGAATGAAGTTTACAAAAGACAGATTTGACGGGTTTTTGCGGAAAGAACACATCTGAGGCTACGCTTATCGGATTGAGGTGAAACTTATACCATTTCGAAGCTAAGACAAATTCCTATAACTTTCATGAAGATCACTTGGTCAAATTTCTAGTGTAACATAATCAAATTCCCAGTTCACAGAACCAGGTTCCAACTAATCGGCTAATTAACCGTACTACATTTAAATGGTCATATCTCAGGCTACCCAAGTCCGTTTAAGGCGTTCTTTGAGGCGTTTAAAAGCTAAGACAGAGTAATAAAAATTTCATATTTTGGAAAATGGCTAAATCAGCACGGATCATAGTGAATGAACACAGTCAATTGGATGAACTGTCCAAAACGGATCACTGGAAATATCCTAGGGCAGCGAGGGTATTTTGGTCTTTTCACAGGCTACGTTGCTCCGATTGAGCTGAAATTTTGTAGTCACCCATAAAATATCATTCTATACAACTTTCATGTTTTATTCTAAGCCTAATTTGGCCTCTAACATGATGTAATAAAATCGGACAGAATGGGCTAAAATTTTCCAGAAATCTGGAATTTTTCGTTTTCAATGCAACCTTTCTTGATTTCTTGCTCCAATCATCACTACAACCACTTATATAAGCTTAGATACAACATATATCATCCATATAGCAAGTATAGGCAGCAAATACCTCAAACCCTAACTCACATATATCACCTTTAAATCATCATAACAACTTGTATCACTACTAATCCAACCACAACATGAATTATACAACAACTTAAACCAAAATAAAAGAACCAAAGCTGTGACGCCCCGAAAAGTATAAGTGTGAGAGCCTGTAATTTTATTTTAAAGTACTCGGTTTAATTTTTTTTTATAATTGCACGTTTTTCCACATTTTATTGATGTGAGAAATTGGGAAAATAATTTGTATGAGTAAATATAGTTTTTGGATGATTTTTCTAGTATCGGATAGTTTTTGAGAAATTAAGAGCATATACCGGACGTGGGACCCGCTAGTGCGAAAAGTTCGGAAAAATTCGGCCAACTAGGTTAAGTTTTGGATACTGGAATTAATTTATTGGGTGTTAAGAGATAAGTAGAGGATGCTAAGTGGATTGGTATGAGAGAGACAAAAGTTAGGCAAGCATTAAATTAAGTGACAAGTGTCACTTGGCTATTGGGTGGACCATTTGACTACTATTCCATGTCTTACCAATTGACTTAAATAACTAAAAATTCACCAAAATTCCTCATTTTTGTTTTCCTCTTGGCCGACTTCTTCAAGGCAAGAAAAGAAAGAAAACTCTTCAATTTTTGGCTTCAATCTTGCTCAAGTTCAACAATCTAACCATTTAATCTTGCAATCTCTCCATAAAACCTCTTCACTTAGTGTTTGTGAGTTGATTTGTGGAGTTATTTGGAAAGCTAAGAGAACCTATTGCCCCTCTCTCTTGTTTCTATGGTGAGTTGTGAAGAACCACCCTCCTCCCTTAATTGATGCTTAAATCATGATTAGTGGTAGTATGAGATGCAAGTTTATGGATTATTTCTTGATTTGTGGTTGAAGTGATGAAGTTTTATAATTTTTGGGGATTTTTCTGTTTTAATATGAACATTATTGTGTGGCTATCTATGATGATTGGAAATGGTATATAATGACTCTAGGAGGTGGGAAAAGTGGTTAATTGCAACCAATTTCTGTTTTGGAAGAAATTTTGGAAAGTTAGGGTTATGATGAATACATTCTGCCCGAATTTATATCTCCTAGTTAGAGGCCGAAATTGCCTTGGCTTAAAACATGAAAGTTGTACGTAATGACATTTTAGAGGTACCTACAAAATTTCAGGTCAATCGGAGTAGCGTAGAATGAGAAAAGTCGAAATTACCCTTGCTATCCTGGTTTTACCCGAATGTAAGAATTGCGCCTGTAATTGGTTGTTTTGGCTGGAATTGCTTCCGAATTGGTTGTTGAGGTCTTCTGATGAAATGTATACCTGTTTCTTAGCTTTCATCTGGTTTTAGAATTTCTGGATTTGGACTTAGGTAGCCTGATTTATGATGTTTCCGCTAGAATGCGTTCTGTGAATCTGTTTTTGCGGTTCTGGTGTAGTATCGTGCATTTTTGACCTGGTTACACTCGAAACTGGGTTGAGTGACCTTCTGTAATATTGTAGCCCTATCTCTTAGCTTCTAAACGGTGTATCTTGTACCTTCATCCGACAATCGTAGCGCCTTTGGTGCCATTACCGCAAAATGACGTCAAAAACTATTTTTTTCAGGGTTAAAGATAAATCATTTCCGGATTTTTCCTGGTTTACTTTAGTTGTGACGGCCCCACTTCTCCCTAGGGCGTACCCCAGGGTATCGGCGGGTCGCCTGCCCAGCTCTCGCCAGGACTCACTCACTCGTATCATGTATATACATCCATAGACAATAGATGCTCAAGTAAAAGATAAGAAACTTCTACACACCAGAAGTTTTCAAAGTGTTTACCATTCAAGTACAAACATCGAATATACAAGGGTTCTCATTCCTCATACAACCAGCCCGTGCCAAGCACTTGGGCGAAAATCATTACAAGGACAAAGAACTAGATCAACTAGACTATACAGAACTCTCGTCCTTGCTCGCCTTCCCCTGCTAAGGAAAACAATTGACGTGGTATGAGCTAAAAAGCCCAGTGAGGTTCTATATATATAAACAAGTAATTAAACAAGGAACATTAGTCATGTAATAACAATTAATCCAGAAAACCTTATGTATAGTTCATGAGTGGTTGGGACTTATTACAGGTATGGAGCATATCACAGGTATAGCACATGATTTCATGTTGGCATTTTAGCATGGAACAATTATCATGATACACGGTAACCATATACTGAAGGATACGGTGTTCCGGTGGAACTTTGTCGGTCCTCTGCACCTTATAACTTCCGGATCCCCACGGTTGACTGGCCATCACCTTATCCCTCCAGTGGTAATACTCGAGTATACCGACGGTTGTCCAGGGTTTCAACCTACCCGACCGAGCCCAGTCCTGGCTCGAGTAGGTCAGTAACCGAGGCGGGGCCCAAGTTCAGCTTAGAGCTTACAACATGCACAAGTAACCAAATAATTTGGCAAAGGGTAAAATTCATCAATTGAATAGGTCGAATGAGGTAAAGTATACACTCGCCTATCAATGATGGACAACTTCATATAGCATGTGATTCATGATAATTAAGTAATCAAGTGGACACTTAGCACGTAAGCAATACAAGTTGATTTCATGGGAGCATGTAATTCACGGATATCACGTAATCACATAAATTGGAAATCGAGTGAAAAGATAGTCAAGTAATCAGGTAGTCACAGAAAACAACGGGTATATAGAACACTCACCTATTCACGCACAATAACGTGCAAAATATTCTTCCGGATATTATCTTTAGTCACTGAGAAAACCTAAAATTAAATGAAAAGAATATTACCTGTGACGCCCCGTATGAAGGAGGGTTTGCATTTGATATATATCTTTGTTGGACGAGCGGAGGAGCGCAACGTTTGAACTTGGAAACGAAAAGAAAATTTTGAAAAATGGCAGGGGCCAAATCCGGCCAAAAATCCGGCCAGTTCTTGGTCGGATTGCTGGCCGGATTACTTGAAGGTTTTGAAAAAAAAATTGGATCAGCTACTGCCTTGAATCCGGCCAGATTCCGGCCGGATTGTGACGTGTCACAGTCGGTCACCAGCTTTGACCGACTGTTTCGTTTCTTTTTAAACTGTTTTGGCCTCCAAAATATCTCATTTCCTTCCCTGGTTCATCCGAGCTTCATAGAGAGAAAATACTCTCTATTTTCCTAGTTTAATTTTTCACAAATATCTTGAGTTTTAACCAATGATTTTGCAAACTATTCCACACAAGGGTGCACTATGGTGGTTTAAAGCTTTTGATGGATTGGTTTTTGAAGGGAGGCTCTAAGTTGGTAGCTCTCTTGAATTTGAGGTGAGTTGATTATACAAGTTACTTTTGTTCTAGTATTGGTTATTTAATGGTTTGTAGTGGCCATGTGTGTTGTTTTGTGGAGTATTTTATGGGTTTAAGGAAATTATGATGAATTTCTGATTTATTGGGTATTTTTCTGATTGTAAATGATTATGATTAGTTGGCTTGAATTGATGGATTGAAATGGTGTTAAATGAAGTGATTGTGCGTTAATTGTGATCGTTTGCGGAAAAGTTACGCTTATGGTATAATTTCTGGTTTTAGGGTTTCAATTTGGGAATTTTTCCAAGGTTGGCTTATGAGCTTCTAATTGGCTCAATTGAGGGGTATTGAGGCCCTAATTGGATATGTTTTATCGTTTACGAATCGTATACGCAATTGTGGTTAATTACCATATGCTTGGGTATTTGATTGTAGGATGGAAAGGATGAATTTATGGGGAAATGCTGTCCAATTTTGAATAGCGTTGGTGACTTTGAGTTTAAGTTAAAAGGCTTGGACTTGATTGATGAATTGGCTATATTGGACGAGGATTGTGAGCCGTGGAGGTGAGTGACCTCAAACTATTTCCAACGTTACCTTTGAAATGTTTCTTGCATCGTTTCTTTGATTGCATATCCTGTGTGCCGGCATATAAGTTCTTGACATGTTTTGGCTCAAATGAGTACTTGGAATTCGTGTGCTGGACACCAATGTCTCCTCCACCGTTTAATGTTCCTGGAGAGCACCAATGGGCTCTTTCTCAATGTTCAATGTTCAATGTTAAATGTTCAATGTTAAATGATTGTTTGGAGCATTGGACGTTTAAGTACCATGATTTCACTGGTTCACGAGAGCAATGAAAGTGCATTGATTACTGAATCATGACATTATTGAAATGAATGATTGTGAAATTGATTTGATAACTGATTTTATTGGTTACTCGCTGAGCTTCTAGCTCACCCCAAAATGTTTTATTCCCCTCCACAGGGCTCAAGGCGAAGGAGTGCTTGTAGTGCTTATTCATGGATTATCTCATGTATGGATTGAATTTGGATTTCCTTTTTGTGTAATCATTCATATTGGGATTGTATTGAACGTTTAGAATTGATTGGATGTGTAATAGTCTAGTTTTGGACTTCCTCTTGTATAATAATTGGGATCAAGGATCAGAGTGGCGCAGTGGAAGCGTGGACGCTTCGCTTTTGATATGTAAAGTTTGGGAACCTTTGATGTATATTTGATATATATATATTTTGAAAATTCAATTGAGGTTTGTAGTGAACGACTGAGTCCCGGCGAGAGTTGGGCAGACGGCCCGCCGAACCCTCTTGTTCGCCCTAGGGGGAGGTGGGGTCGTGACATTACCACTCATTTATCACAAACAATTAGGTGCAATCAAAGAAGCTCGACAAATGATGAGTAGAACGTATAAAAAGACTTTAAAGTGGAACGAGGACATTTGGGCCCATGGACAAAATAACTAGGGTTTCCTAGACCACACGTAAAACCAAACTCAAAAGGGTTATAAATTTTTCTAATGGAAACACTTGAACTAGAGACAAGTCAAAATCCAACTAGATATACTAAAAAATACCGTTTTTGGAATCGTTTATATGGTTGAAACTTTTCTCATATTCAAGTAGATATTATAGACTAATTGTCTTAATGAAATTCATGAAAAAGAGAGGACAAAATACTCAAGAAAATCCGAAACCACTCCTCTTTATTTGGTAAGAGTAAGTAAACATTTGAAGTTTCCAATTGAAGAAGGATCATGTTTTTAAGATGGAAAAACGGTCATAGTATTATACAAGTTCAAATAGAACTTAGCTTTCGGGCGAAAATTTGGGCAGCATGCCCTTTGTATTTACCAAATTTCCAGCCATTTATGGCTTCATGATTTTTCTCAGCCAATCCCAAAGTCATGTACAGCACAAACTCATCATAATAGCCGTTTCATAGGCTCAAGACAATATAAGAACAAAAATCAAAGTAATAACAAGTGCGGAAATGCAATTTGACAAAAGACAGTTTTGACGGGTTCATGGATAACGGTCACAACCGGAGTTACACTTATCGGATTGGGATGACACTTTGTTATTCTTGGTTTTGGTGATCACAAAAGTTCTTTGAAATACAGTCCAAGAAAGTGAACACTTTGATCAGGCCTGATGGAACAAAGAAAGCATATGTTTGATTGACTCCAGACTACGATGCTTTGGATGTGGCAAACAAGATTGAAATAATTGTTTTGTTCCGATCAAAGATATTGTCTTTTAAGTGTGTCATTCTTGGCACTTTGAAATGTTTATCTAACCTTCTTCAAAAACAAGTGTTTTTGTCTATCCAAGAATCAGGTTCGAATATGTCATCAAAAGCAAAACAACCAAAATGTGAAGCAAAAACAGGACAATCAGGTCGGACGGCCGAAAGGAAACTGTCGGACGACCGAAAGGATGAAGAACATCAGGAAGGAAGCACCGTCGGACGCTCACATAGAAGCATCGGACGTCCGGAAGGATCGGACGCTTGCCATCGGACGCTAATCAATCGCATCGGACGTCCGAAAAATTCCAAGATAACTTGCTAGCTCTCGGCCCAAGGTCGGACGCTGTGCTGTCGGACGACAAAGAACTTACCGGACGTCCGAACCTCAACTTGGCTATCATCGGACGATTGGTTCGGACGATGATTCGATCGTCGGACGTCCGACAGCCCCAACGGCTAGTTGACTCTTCAGCTGCCTTCTATCCGTTGGAAGCATTGATGAAGCCCATTTCTGGTTCTCTTTAAAATTAAACTGGTCTGAACGAAGTAGGAACTTGAGCACACTTTGTTTACAAGATCTAGTGAGATATTTTAGCTAGAAAATAGTCTCCAAAGCAGATTTGTTTTAAAGTGGTGTGAATTTCTGTTGAGCATTTCTTTTGTGGTTGAAAGGATCTTTAGTGTAGCTTTGTTGAGGGTTTTCTGAGTGATTGTAAAACTTCCTAGCTTGACTAAGTGAGGCTTAGGGCAAGGAGGAAGTGCTCCCTCCATTGTACATCTAGTTGATCTTCGTTCATCAAAGAGAAGTTGCTCTTCCTAGTGTTTTGTCTTCAAGTTTGGGTTAAGCTTGGTAGACACTTGGTTTGTCTCTCTATTTTACATTTCTGTTTAATAAAATATTCATTGCTTATCTATACTTGCTTCTCTGATCAATATTGCTATTGTCTTCTTATCTACTTGGTTGATCATTACTAAAAAGGAAGGTAAATTTTCATTAACGAAAAAGTGCATAAACTTGGTTAAGATTTTAATCAAACCAATTCACCCCCCCTCTTGGTTGTCTGTGGGACTAACAATTGGTATCAGAGCTTGGTCTCCTTGAGATTAAGCTCTAACGGCTTGGAGTAAAGATGACAACCAGTCATGCTATGTTTGTTGAGGGGCAATCTGTTACTAGGCCTCCCATGTTCAGTGGCTCTAACTATGTTAGCTGGAAAGAACGAATGATTATTTTTTTACAATCTATTGATATTGAACTATGGTTTATTGTCAGTGAAGGACCGCATGAAGCTAACTTTCTTGATGCAGATACAGGGTTGCTTCGGCCAAAAATGAGAGCTGAAATGAATGCTCAAGATAGAACTAACCTTACATTGAATGCCAAGGCCATGAATGTTCTTTATAGTGCCTTAGATTCAAATGAATCAATTAGAGTGAAAGGCTGTAAATCAGCCAAAGAAATGTGGGATAAGTTAAGAGAAATCCATGAGGGTGGTGACAATGTGAGAGAACAGAGAAAGGCCATCTTGGTCACAAAGTATGAATCTTTTAAGATTGAACCTCTTGAGGATATTGACAAAATGTTTTGCAGGTTCACTGACTTGATCAAAGATCTCGAGGTGTTGGGCAAAGAGTACACCTTGGGAGAGAAGAACAGGAAAATTCTCAATGCTTTGGGCAAAGAATGGGAAAATAAAGTGACTGCAATAGAAGAGGCTAAGGATTTAAGTTCTGTGCCTATTGAATCCATCATTAACTCACTAACCTCTTATGAGTTGAAACTGAAATCTAAAGTGCAGGAGGAAGAGGATGCTAGAGCAAAGAGAAACATTGCTCTAAAGTCTACTCAAGGTGAAGATGATCCAGCTCACCTGGATGATGAAGACTCGGATGGTGATGATAATGATCTTGCTCTTATCACCAGAGGCTTCAAAAGGATTTTGAATAAAAGAAAGTTTAGAAGGGGAGGTCCTAGCAATCAATTCCAGAATCAACCATCTATCGCAAAGTACAAAGGAAAACAAGATTTCAACAAGAAACAGTTGGACAAATGCTTCGAATGTGGACAGATTGGACACTCTGCAAATGAATGCCCCATGAAGAAGATGAAAGATGGAAAAGCTGATCGAAAGCCAAGATTCAACAACTTTCAGATTACTTGGAATGAATGCAACTCCGAAGGGGAAGTTGAAGAAGAAGAGGAATCAGCTCAAATGGCTTTCATGGCTATTGGAAATAATGAGGTATCTTCCACTCACTCACAATCTGAAAGTGATGATGATGAAGATGATGATCTTGAATCTTTTGTTGAAAAGCTACATAATGCCTTGAAGGAATCTTATGATAAAAACAAGCTGTTAAAACAGAAAATTGCTTTTCTCATTCAAGAAAATACAAGTCTGGTTCAACAAAATAAACATCTAAAGACTGACAATGAATGCCTTGTAAGAGCCGGATGTGATGTTCAAAACGAGCTTGACAGAAAGACTAATATTTGTGAAATGCTGAAGGAAAAGCATGGTGATTTGAAGAAAAGAATGGACATCTTGGATGAAACTTTGAAATCAAGAAAACAGGATTTTCTCAAAAAAAACATATCATCTACCCATCTTACTGCTTGTCAAAGAACATTTGCTCAAAACAAAATTGCACATGGCTTCACAACATATAGAAGAGGTGGATTGAGATATATCAAACCAGTACATGTTAAGAACTCTTTCATTATGTGTGATTTCTGTTGTCAAAGAGGGCATTTGAAAGGAGATTGCTATGTGAAAAGAAATCTGAACAAAGGGATGAAATGCATGTGGTTAGTTAGATACAATGCTAACTATTATGGACCCAAAAATTAAAATGGGTACCAAACACCTTATCTTTTCAGGAAAAAGGATCAAACAAGTCCAAATGGTTTATTGATAGCGGCTGCTCAAGGCACATGACCGGTGATCCCTCCTTGTTCATAAAGCTGAAATCAAAATCAAGTGGAAAGGTAACATTTGGTGATGATGTGAAAGCTAAGACAATTGGAATAGGTGATGTTGGTAAGGATGGTGAAACTTTTGTTCATAATGTGCTCTTGGTTGATAACTTAGGTTATAACTTGCTTAGTGTTAGTCAATTGTGTGATAAAGACTTGTATGTGTTGTTTAAAAAGCTTGAATGCATTGTACTTGATTCCAAATACAATGTTGTGTTCAAAGGTAAGAGGTTTAATGACATATATATTGTGATTCTTGATAAAGTTGATTCTTCTAGCTTAAAATGTCTTAAAGCTTCAAATGAAGATCCTTGGTTGTGGCATAGAAGACTTTGTCATTTTAACATGGACTTACTAAAGGAAATTTCGAAAAAGGAACTAGTTAGAGGCTTGCCAAAAATCAGTTTTGAAAAGGATAAAATATGTGATGCATGTCAATTTGGTAAGCAAACAAAAGTTTCTTTTAAAACAAAGAAGTGTGTATCTACTTCAAAACCCTTAGAACTCTTGCATCTTGACTTATTTGGCCCTACTCAAATCTCTAGCTTGGGTGGTAAGAAATACTGTTTTGTGATTGTGGATGATTATTCTAGATACACTTGGGTGATATTTCTTGCTCATAAAGATGATGCCTTCAAGAATTTTACTTCATTGTTTGCTAAAGTGCAAAATCTGCTTGGTTTAAAAATTGTTAGAATTAGAAGTGATAATGGAACTGAATTCAAATTTTGTGGATTTCCAGAATTTTGTGATTATAATGGTATAACTCATGAGTTTTCTATTGCAAGGACTCCACAGCAAAATGGTGTTGTAGAAAGGAAAAACAGGACTCTCCAAGAGGCTGCTAGAACTATGTTGAATGAATGTAGATTGCCTAAATACCTTTGGGCTGAAGCGGTAAACACTGCATGTTATGTAATGAATAGAATTCTCTTGAGACCTATTTTGAAGAAAACTCCTTATGAACTGATTTTTGATAAGAAACCTACGGTTGGTTATTTCAAAGTATTTGGTTGTAAATGCTTTATTTTGAATCTAAAGGAACATCTTGGCAAGTTTGATAAAAAATCTGATGAAGGAATATTTTTGGGATATTGTGAAAATAAAAGAGGATATAGAGTTTTTAATAGAAGGACTCTTGTGATTGAAGAAGCTATACATATAACATTTGATGAAGCCAATGATGATAATTCCAAAAGTTTGTGTGAGGATGATGATGTAGGTGTTCGAGAAGGAATGGAAAAGCTATCAATTGGGAATGAAGGAAGTTCTAAACCAGCAGCAACTGAAATGGAAAATGAAGTTCATAATGATCAAGAAGTGGAAGATGAAGACAAAAATGATGATCCACTCAAAGATCTTCCCAAGGCTTGGAAATTCAGCCAAAATCATCCAAAAGAACTTATAATTGGTGATCCATCCGAGAAGGTAAACACTCGTTCCTCATCTAGAAAATTGATTGATAATTTTGCTTTAGTTTCTCTTTTTGAACCTAAAAATATCAATGATGCTTTAAAGGATGAAAACTGGATTTTGGCTATGCAAGAGGAACTTAATCAATTTGAGAGAAATGAAGTTTGGACACTTGTTGATAGACCTCAAAATCAGCCTATCATTGGCACAAAGTGGATTTTTAGAAATAAGTTGGATGATAAAGGTATTGTTGTAAGAAATAAAGCCAGATTAGTTGCTAAAGGATATGCACAAGAAGAAGGAATTGATTTTGATGAAACATTTGCTCCCGTAGCAAGATTAGAATCTATTAGAATGCTTCTTGCTTTTGCTTGCTTCAAAGGTTTCAAATTGTTTCAAATGGATGTTAAAAGTGCCTTTTTAAATGGTTTTATTGATCAAGAAGTGTATGTGGATCAACCCCCCGGTTTTGAAAATACAAAATTTCCAAGTCATGTGTTTAAACTTTCTAAAGCTTTATATGGTTTAAAACAGGCTCCAAGAGCTTGGTATGAAAGATTAAGTGGGTTCTTGATTGAAAAGGGTTTCAAAAGGGGTGTTGTGGACACCACACTTTTTACTAAGCATGTGTTGAAAGACCTTCTTATTGTGCAAATATATGTTGATGATATCATTTTCGGTGCTACTAATGAGTATCTATGTAAGGAGTTTTCCACCACTATGCAAAATGAATTTGAAATGAGTATGATGGGAGAATTAAATTTCTTCCTTGGACTTCAAATACATCAAGCTCTTGAGGGAATTTTTATAAATCAAGCAAAATATACCAAGGATTTGCTGAAAAGGTTTGGCATGGAGGACTCAAAACAAGTTGGAACTCCAATGTGCACTTCTACAAAGCTTGACAAAGATGAAGAAGGTAATCATGTGGATGAAAAGCATTATAGAGGTATGATCGGAAGCCCACTTTATTTAACCGCAAGTAGACCTGATATTATGTTTGCTGTTTGCTTGTGTGCTAGATTTCAATCTTGTCCAAAAGAATCACATTTGAATGCTGTAAAAAGAATTTTTAGGTATTTGAAAGGTACATTAGACTATGGTCTTTGGTATGCTACATCTAATGAGTTTGCTTTATATGGTTATTCGGATGCTGATTTTGGAGGTTGTCATGTGGATAGAAAGAGTACGAGTGGAACTTGTCATTTTCTTGGAAATTGTTTAGTCTCTTGGTTTAGCAAGAAACAATGTGCAATCTCTTTGTCTACCACCGAGGCGGAATATATTGCCGCTAGTGCATGTTGTGCTCAACTTCTATGGATGAAGCACACTTTGAATGATTTTGGATTGTTGTATGACTGCATGCCTGTATTCTGTGATAATACTAGTGCTATCAATTTGACCAAAAATCCTATTCATCATTCTAGGACAAAACACATAGATATAAAGCATCACTTTATTCGTGATCTTGTTCAAAAAGGTGAAATATGTGTAAATTATGTTTGTTCTAAAGATCAATTTGCTGATATTTTTACCAAAGCTCTGCCATTAGATCAGTTCATTCATCTAAGATCAAAATTAGGAATAATCGAAAAATCATCCTAATATTTCTCAAAGTCTTCGGACGTCCGAAAGAAGATGGATGATCTAAGTACTGAGGTGTAATATAATGGATATTCTTGTTTATGTTTAAGTTCTGTGATGTTTCTAAGTATCTTGATGGAAGTTATTGGTGATGTTTAAGTACTGGTGATGTTTGTTTATTCTGTTTATGTGAATGGAATGAATTGTTTTTGGTTTACATTTTGGATAAGATGTATTTGTGTATAAGATGGATGTTTTTGGTTTGCTCTTTTGTGATGACAAAAAGGGGGAGAGATCTGATTGATGATTGATAATGTTGGATATGATGAATTTAATTGCTGATGGATTGAATTGGTGATATGTTGGTTGTGTGTTACTTAATTGTCATGATTTTGGATGATTGTCTAAACTCGGTTGGGCAGTCTAGTGAGGGGGAGGTTTTCAAAAGTTCTTTGATTCACTATGGCAGGGGGAGTTCTTGTCTATTTTGAAAGGGGGAGCTTTCATTGCAATCATCAAATTTCATTTCAAACTTTTGTTTTGTCATCATCAAAAAGGGGGAGAATGTTATTCTTGGTTTTGGTGATCACAAAAGTTCTTTGAAATACAGTCCAAGAAAGTGAACACTTTGATCAGGCCTGATGGAACAAAGAAAGCATATGTTTGATTGACTCCAGACTACGATGCTTTGGATGTGGCAAACAAGATTGAAATAATTGTTTTGTTCCGATCAAAGATATTGTCTTTTAAGTGTGTCATTCTTGGCACTTTGAAATGTTTATCTAACCTTCTTCAAAAACAAGTGTTTTTGTCTATCCAAGAATCAGGTTCGAATATGTCATCAAAGCAAAACAACCAAAATGTGAAGCAAAAACAGGACAATCAGGTCGGACGGCCGAAAGGAAACTGTCGGACGACCGAAAGGATGAAGAACATCAGGAAGGAAGCACCGTCGGACGCTCACATAGAAGCATCGGACGTCCGGAAGGATCGGACGCTTGCCATCGGACGCTAATCAATCGCATCGGACGTCCGAAAAATTCCAAGATAACTTGCTAGCTCTCGGCCCAAGGTCGGACGCTGTGCTGTCGGACGACAAAGAACTTATCGGACGTCCGAACCTCAACTTGGCTATCATCGGACGATTGGTTCGGACGATGATTCGATCGTCGGACGTCCGACAGCCCCAACGGCTAGTTGACTCTTCAGCTGCCTTCTATCCGTTGGAAGCATTGATGAAGCCCATTTCTGGTTCTCTTTAAAATTAAACTGGTCTGAACGAAGTAGGAACTTGAGCACACTTTGTTTACAAGATCTAGTGAGATATTTTAGCTAGAAAATAGTCTCCAAAGCAGATTTGTTTTAAAGTGGTGTGAATTTCTGTTGAGCATTTCTTTTGTGGTTGAAAGGATCTTTAGTGTAGCTTTGTTGAGGGTTTTCTGAGTGATTGTAAAACTTCCTAGCTTGACTAAGTGAGGCTTAGGGCAAGGAGGAAGTGCTCCCTCCATTGTACATCTAGTTGATCTTCGTTCATCAAAGAGAAGTTGCTCTTCCTAGTGTTTGGTCTTCAAGTTTGGGTTAAGCTTGGTAGACACTTGGTTTGTCTCTCTATTTTACATTTCTGTTTAATAAAATATTCATTGCTTATCTATACTTGCTTCTCTGATCAATATTGCTATTGTCTTCTTATCTACTTGGTTGATCATTACTAAAAAGGAAGGTAAATTTTCATTAACGAAAAAGTGCATAAACTTGGTTAAGATTTTAATCAAACCAATTCACCCCCCCCCTCTTGGTTGTCTGTGGGACTAACACACTTAAGCCGTTTCGAAGCTAAGACACAGGGTTACAATGTTGAAGAAGGCCACTCAGTCCAGTTTGCCCTGTATCTAGGTCAAATTTATCAAAATGGTCCCAGATTTTCTAGTTCGAGGTTTACTATGGTAGTCTTGATTCATCCACTCTGATCTCAGCACACATAACTCCAAATCCAGTAATTCCAAAGCCATATGAAAGCTAAGACAAATGTATACAATTCTCATGAAGATGACTTAGTCAGATTTATAGCGCAATCTAGTCAAATGCCCACTTTACAGATCCAAAATCCAACTAGTCGGTTAATTAACTGCACTGCATTCAAATGACCATATCCCAGTCTACTGAGGTCCGTTTAAGACGTTCTTGGCGGCGTTGAAAATCTAATACAGGGTACTAAAACTTTCATGTTTTGACAATTGGCTAAATCTGAACGGATTATAGTGAACAAACACAACCAAAGAGACTAAACTGTCCACGCGGAATTCTGGAAAGTAACCTAGATCAGCGAGGGTATTTTCGTCTTTTCACAAGCTACGTTGCTATGATTGAGCTGAAATTTTGTGGGCAACTATAAAATACTATTATCTACAACTTTTATTTTTTATTCCAAGCCAAATTCGGCCTCTAACTAGGTGATACAGAAACGGGCAGAACTGAATTTTCAAGTTCCTGAAATCTGGAAATTCTTGAAATCAAATGCTAATTTCTTTATTTTTTGCTTGCTTCACCATCTTAACTTCCCATATTAAACTTTAAACATCAAAGCCCCAAATTTTAAGCACTAGAAGAATCATAGGAAAACTGTAAAAATTCCAATAAAATGGAAAATCATGATCCAAGCCTCTATTTCACCACATACATCAATAATTCAACCATATGTGACATATTTAGCAACTAATCACGCATTTAATCGGAGAATCAAGGTTCTAGCATGTATACCTTTCCCAGGAACTAGAAACAAGTGTTCAAGGCCTTTGTTCCTCAAGAAAATTACACCGGTAGGTAGCCTTTGTGCTAGATAACAACTTAATCGGAGTAGATTTGCGCGAATAGAAGAAACTTTTCAAGATTTGGAGAAGAAATGAAGGAGAATGAGATGAACTCTCTTTGTCTCTCTCTCTCTCTCTCTTATTTCGGCCAAGGAGAAGAAAAAATGAAGAAGAATGAGCTAAGTTTGTAAGATAAGAAAGCAAGAAGATTAGGATTAATTTGGACCACAAGTTTAGGCAACACTTGGCTTGATTTCCACCACAAAATTTTCTCTTTCTTTCCTTGCATTTTAGCCACAAATTTCGGTCAAGAGGTCATCATGAGAGAGGAGATATTTTGCTCCATTAGTAATAAACTTGTATGGCAAGAAAGTGGTGGTCAAGTGGTGGTTCAAACGGTAGTGCACGGTACACGTCGGTGTGACGCGTTTTCTCTTAAATCGCACGTACTAGGGTTTTTTTTACTTCCAATTCACTAAATTTTTATCATTGCTTCTAATCACATATTATTTCTCACTTAAAAGTCACTCTTAAGCACCAAATTTGATCCTTACTCGGTACCGGATAATTATACTGCGGTTACACGAAAAATCCGATTTCACCTTGAATTGAAAACGAATAGGAAAACCCTAATTTCCTATGGTCATTGGCACTTTTCTAGGGTGATTGAACCATGGATAACACGAAATAATAATTACCAAATAATTTTCAAATAAAAGGGAATTTTTTGAGAAATATGTAAGGAATTTGCGAGTCCTCACATTAGTGCTTATACATTCTTATGGAGCCCTATTTTGGTGGTATTTGAAATTGGTTTATGACTTGTAATCGAGTCTTATTGTGCTCATTGGAATATTTTAGAGCTTGAATTGTACTTGTACTATTGGGAGCCTATTGAACGGCCGTTGTGAAGAATTTATATTTCGTGTGACTTTGGGACTGGCTGAGGAAATAATGAAGCCATGATGGCTGGAAAAGTTAGCAAATTCAGGGGAAGTGCTGTTCGAACTTTGAAGGGATTTGTTTGCATTGAGTTTGTGATCTTAGACTTGGATTTGAGCAAGGCAATGTTATATGATGGATGATTTCTGAGCCATGGAGGTGAGTGACCTCAAACTATTTCTAAAGTTATTTATGAACCGTTTCCTGCATTATTTACTTTTGAACTGTTTCCAAAGTTACTTTTGAACTGTTTTCCTGCATTATTTACTCTTTAACTGCTTTCTTGCATATCATACGTGCTTGCATGTGAGTGTTCCTGGTTTGTTATATTTCCTTGACTTATTGGCTTGTTATTATTGATTGATAATGTGTTAAGTGCTTTCAATGATTGTTAAAACGAGTTTTCTAGGCGAGTGTGTACTTTATCGCACTCGAGCTAAATAAATGTGAAATTTTCAATGATTAATGATTAAATGCTAGTTGCGCATGAATGTAAGCCTTTTGGCTGAACTGGCCACTGCCCCTTGTTTCCGATCGACTCGAGCCAGAAGCGGACTCGGTCGGGCGATATGGTGACCTGGGTGAACGTTTTGGTATACTCGAGTATTACCTTTGTAGGTTGGTGGAGGTTGGTGGAGCCTGGACAATGTCCAGGAAAGGGTGAATGAAATGAACAAATGAACGAACAAACGAGGGTTTATTCACAAAATGAAATTTTCAAATAATTGGAGGAATAAGGGGAAATGGCAGGAGAACGAGCGAGCGCGCGAATATTTGACTCCATGTGGGCCCGTATCCTTTTAATGAATGTTGCTATCGCTTTCCATTGTAAATGTTTCTTGAATTATTGATACTCCATCATTGATTCATGACATCACTGATTTATGACATCATTGAAATGAACTATTGTTAAACCGATTTGATTACTAATTTTACTGGTTACTCGCTGAGTTTCTAGCTCACCCCAAAATTATTTTATTCCCCTCCACAGGGCTCAAGGCGAAGGAAGGCTTGTAGTACTTATTCCTGTGATCGGATGAATTATCACATGTGTACTTTGAATTTGGACTTCCTCTTGTATAATAGTTGGATCATGGATCAGAGTGGCGCAGTGGAAGCATGGACGCTTCGCTTTTGATATGTAATTATTTATTGGAGAATTTGATGTAATATTTGAGTTTTATCTTGTAATCTGTTTGAGGAATGTAGTGAACGATTGAGTCCCGGCGAGAGCTGGGCAGGCGGCCCGCCGAACCCTCTGGTTCGCCTTAGGGGGAGGTGGGGCTGTCACAGTTGGTATCAGAGCTTAGGCTTCAGATCTCTGTAGTGTATCCTAGGCTTGAAGTTTAGGATGCCAGACTGTGGGTTTGATTTGACTCTTAGTGTTTACTTAGAATGCTTGAGTGATTTTTGCGGGATGTCTTGACTTGATTGGTACAAGAGGGAATGTCGAGGACGACATTCTTTTAAGGAGGGGAGATTGTGACGCCCCGAAAAGTATAAGTGTGAGAGCCTGTAATTTTGTTTTAAAGTACTCGATTTTATTTTTTTTTATAATTGCACGTTTTTCCACATTTTATTGATGTGAGAAATTGGGAAAATAATTTTTATGAGTAAATATAGTTTTTGGATGATTTTTCTAGTATCGGATAGTTTTTGAGAAATTAAGAGCATATACCGGACGTGGGACCCACTAGTACGAAAAGTTCGGAAAAATTCGGCCAACTAGGTTAAGTTTTGGATACTGGAATTAATTTATCGGGTGTTAAGAGATAAGTAGAGGATGCTAAGTGGATTGGTATGAGAGAGATAAAAGTTAGGCAAGCATTAAATTAAGTGACAAGTGTCACTTGGCTATTGGGTGGACCATTTGATTACTATTCCATGTCTTACCAATTGACTTAAATAACTAAAAATTCACCAAAATTCCTCATTTTTGTCTTCCTCTTGGCCGACTTCTTCAAGGCAAGAAAAGAAAGAAAACTCTTCAATTTTTGGCTTCAATCTTGCTCAAGTTCAACAATCTAACCATTTAATCTTGCAATCTCTCCATAAAACCTCTTCACTTAGTGTTTGTGAGTTGATTTATGGAGTTATTTGGAAAGCTAAGAGGACCTATTGCCCCCTCTCTCTTGTTTCTAAGGTGAGTTTTGAAGAACCACCCTCCTCCCTTAATTGATGCTTAAATCATGATTAGTGGTAGTATGAGATGCAAGTTTATGGATTATATCTTGATTTTGGTTGAATTGGTGAAGTTTTATTATTTTTGGGGATTTTTCTGTTTTAATATGAACATGATTGTGTGGCTATCTATGATGATTGGAAATGGTATATAATGACTCTAGGAGGTGGGAAAAGTGGTTAATTGCAACCAATTTCTGTTTTGGAAGAAATTTTGGAAAGTTAGGGTTATGATGAATACATTCTGCCCGAATTTATATCTCCTAGTTAGTGGTCGAATTGGCCTTGGCTTAAAACATGAAAGTTGTACGGAATGGTATTTTAGAGGTACCTACAAAATTTCAGGTCAATCGGAGTAGCGTAGAATGAGAAAAGTCGAAATTACCCTTGCTGTCCTGGTTTTACCCGAATGTAAGAATTGCGCCTGTAATTGGTTGTTTTGGCTGGAATTGCTTCCGAATTGGTTGTTGAGGTCTTCTGATGAAATGTAGCCCTGTTTCTTAG
>NW_020862116.1:0-91353 GCF_003713205.1 Coffea eugenioides
CCCGGTAAAGGGGTGTTTGGTGAACGGGATTCGGTGTAAGGAGGGGTCTACGGACGTTGGTTCTATATACGTTGGCGGAGTGTCAACTTCGATCAAGCTTCGGTGACGCAAATGGGAATTTGGCTCCTGAGAGCCACCTGTATCCTTCCTATGTGAATCATTAGTTACTTTACTTTACATCTAGCATGTGTATCTGATTTGTTAAATGTGAAATGCCATGATTTTTCTGCTATATGTCTGGTACCTCATTGAGTGCAAGCTCACCCCTTTCTGTTCCTTTTGTTTTCCTTACAGGAACCTCTTTTGGAAATCATGATTTTGAAAAGCGAGTTGAGCTAGTTAGATAATCTTTTGTTCTTTTGTATAGCTCCTCGAGGGGAAGCAAACTCTAAATGTACTTCGTTTCACTGGTTCCATCTGAATTGTAAACCTAGCGACATGTATATATGAAAATGTTTTTTTCCATGTGATTTTGGTAAGTTACTGTTAAGCTTGGCGGTTTTCAATCATTCAATTCTTTTGGGTCCTATCTCGTGTAATATCGGATTTGTGTGATTCGACTCCGTAGTCCTGGCGAGAGCTGGGCAGGCGGTCCGCCGAACCCTTTGATTCGCCTTAGGGTATGGTGGGGCTGTCACATTCCATCTTGGGTTTGAACCACTTGGAGTCCAAGGAAGAAATTTAATTCTTCCATCATGCTCATTTCAAACTCTTTTTGCATGATATTGAAAAAATCCTTGCACAAGCTTTCATTAGTAGCACCGAATATAATATCATCCACATATATTTGCACAATTAAAAGATCACGTGAACTTTGTTTAGTGAAAAGAGTAGTATCCACAATACCTCTTTTAAAATCATTTTCAATCAAAAAACCACTCAAATGTTCATACCATGCTCTTGGAGCTTGTTTTAGTCCATACAAAGCTTTTGAGAGTTTAAATACATGATTTAGATAAATTTCATTTTTAAAACCAGGAGGTTGATCAACATATACTTCTTGATCAATAAATCCATTTAAGAAAGCACTTTTAACATCCATTTGAAATAATTTAAAGTTCTTGAAACATGCAAAGGCCAAAAATATTTTGATTGATTCCAGCCTAGTTACGGGTGCAAATGATTCATCAAAATCAATTCTTTCTTCTTGAGTATATCCCTTGACTACAAGTCTGGCCTTATTCCTCACTACCTCACATTTGTCATTCATTTTGTTTCTAAAAACTCACTTTGTGCCAATGATAGAATGATCTTTTGGTCTAGCAACTAATGTCCACACCTTGTTCCTTTCAAATTGATTTAACTTCTCTTCCATAGCTAAAATCCAGTTCTCATCTTTCAAAGTATCAACAATATTTTTGGGTTCAAAGTATGAAACTAATGTAAAATTATCCATTAGTTGTTTAGAGGAGGAACGAGTTCTGACCTTCTCGGATGGATCACCAATGATGAGCTCCTTAGGGTGGCTTTGAGCAAATTTCCAAGCTCTTGAAAGATCGTTAGGTGTACTAGTGTCTCTGTCATTGTCTTCCCTTGCTGGACTGTCTTGAGTTTCATCTTCCTTTGAATCATTTTCTGGTGAAGCAATGCCTTGGTCAGTGATTGTGAGTTGCTTTAGTTCTTCTTGAATACCTGCATCATCATCTTCACCACTACTTATGGAAATGTCACCAATAGATTCATCAAAAGTGATATGTCTAGCTTCCTCTATAACCAAAGTCTTTCGATTATAGACTCTAAAACCTCTCTTTTTCTCACAATATCCCAAGAAAATTCCCTCATCAGATTTTTTATCAAACTTTTCGAGATGTTTCTTGATGTTTAAAATGAAGCATTTGCAACCGAAGACTTTAATGTATCCAACTATAGGCTTTTTATCAAACATTAGCTCATAGGAGGTTTTGTTCAAGATTGGTCTTAAAAGAACTCTATTCATGGTATAGCAAGCTGTATTTATAGCTTCAGTCTAAAAATATTTTAGTAAGTTACACTCACTTAGCATGGTTCTAGCAGCCTCTTGAAGAGTTCTATTCTTTCTTTCAACAACCTCATTTTGTTGGGGAACTCTTGCAATTGAAAATTCATGTGTAATACCGTTGTTGTTACAAAATTCTAGAAAGCCACAAAAATGAAATTCTGAGCCATTGTCACTTCTGATTTTGATGATTTTCAATCCAATCAAATTTTGAACTTTTGCAAATAGTGAAACAAAGTTTTTGAAAAATCATCTTTGTGTGCAAGAAATATCACCCAAGTGTATCTAGAATAATCATCAACAACAACAAAGCAAAATCTTTTGCCACCTAAGCTGGTAGTTTGTGTAGGACCAAATAAATCAAGATGTAAAAGTTCTAGAGGCTTTGTAGTAGAAACACATTTCTTGGGTTTAAAAGACACTTTGACTTGTTTTCCAAATTGACAAGCATCACAAATTCTGTCCTTTTCAAATTTGATCTTTGGCAGCCCTCTAACAAGTTCCTTTTTGGAAATTTCTTTTAGCAGATCCATATTGAAATGACAGAACCTTCTATGCCACAGCCAGGAGTCCTCATTTGCTACTTTGAGACAACTAAGGCTAGAGGAATCAACTTTTTCAAGGATGACTACATAAAATGTCATTAACTCTTTTTCCTTTGAAAATAGTGGTGAACTTTGAGTCAAGAACAAGGCATTCATGCTTTTTAAATAACACAAACAGATTCCTATCACACAATTGACTAACACTTAACAAGTTATAGCTCAAATTATCAACTAAAAGAACATTGTGAACAAAGGTTTGACCATTCTTGTGACGAGCCCACCTCCCCCTAAGGCGTACCAGAGGGTTCGGCGGACCGCCTGCCCAGCTCTCGCCAGGACTCACTCACTATCTAAAACGAATCGCGTGCGTACATCCATGAACCATAAATAACATCGACAACTCAAACTTATAATTTACATTGATACAATTCAAGGTACAAGGTCTCAATATACCAAACTAGTTCAAAGCGTATACAAACCAAATACAAAACATTCTATTCGAGGAATAGCACGAGTACAAGACAAAAGTCAAAAGTCAAACGACTAGACTACGCTAGCCTTTACACGTCTCACGCGTCACTCGTACCCCTGTAAGGAAAACAAAACTAATAGGGTGAGCCAAAGCTCAGCGAGGTTCCAGATATCAAATTGTCCAGCAAACAAGATAATAACAAGGTAATAGTGAAATAGCGAGCAAACGAGTTCAAGTAAAGAGATAATACTTCAAGTAGTCAAGAAATGTGTGGATCATGTTCACAAGTAAGGATACAGTTGCTCATGTCACGGCTCCATCCCAAGTTGATCAAATAGTAGTTGACACTCCGTCAACTTTCAAGTAATAACCAGTCCAAAAGAAAACTCCACTTCTCGCCAGCCTCCGTCCACCAATCAATCCCCTTCTTCGGGCCCGCACGCCACACCAAACACGGGTGGTAATACTCGAGTATACCGAATTGCCGAGGAGATAACACTCCACTCGACCTTACTAGTGACCCAGGGTTTGTTATCTAATCGACCAGGCCCTTGCCGGCTTGACTCGATTAACTAGTCTCAGGGTTTCTGGAATTCCAGGCAAAATATAATTCACGTACATGTAGAGCAAGTCAAGTAAAGTCGATAAACAAGAACAAATTTGGATAGGGCAAGTGCGATAAAGTACACCCTTTCTCTATCAAATCACATATATATCACGTACTCACGTTGATCAAAGATAAATGGCAAATATCGAGTTCAATCAGATAAATGGCAAATATCGAGTTCAATGGAAGCACTCACCAAAATAGTGCCTCTAGTGCTCGTGTCTGGGTGGTACTCTGGGTTTGGAGTCCAAATCTGCGATAAAACTTAACTTGAGAACTTTGAAAATCAACTAAGGTTCGAAACTTAAGCGTTTCGTTCAATAGGAATCAAGAAATTGAAATTCACTTGAGAAATAGTCGTGAAATAGTTGCTCGCTTTTCGAACTGAAAAATTTGATAACATGTTTGCTTGGAGATGACTTTTGAGTCAAAAGTGCAAGTAAAACGGTTTCATAGTGATTCATATCGTTTTCCTAAGAGTACGAGTTCGGCCAAGTCCTAACGTATAACCCTCGATAAACAAAGTAGCAAAGGTCCTCGATAGTTCAAGTGATAATCACTTTCAATCTTTACTCAAGTTGCAAGTATAGTTTTCTAGTCCTCAAACGTAAATTCGGGCAGCAGGCCCTTTGTGTTTACCTAATTTTCTAGCCATTTAGGCTTCATTATTTTTCCTCAGCCAGTCCCAAATTCATACATATCATAGATTCAGGTAAATAGCCATTCCATAGGCTCATAACATCATAAGAACAAAAATCAAAGTGATAACGAGTGCGGAAATGTAACCTAGCAAAAGACAGATTTGACGCGGGGTTGCAGAAATAACATATCTAAGGCTACGCTTATCGGATTGAGGTGTAATTTATACCGTTTCGAAGCTAAGACACAGGGCTACAACTTTCATGAAGATCACTTAGTCTAGTTTCCAATGCAACCTAGTCAAATCCTCAATTTACAGAACCAGAATCCAACTAGTCGGCTATTTAACCACACTACACTGGAATGGTCATATCTCAGGTTACCAAAGTCCGATTAAGGTGTTCTTGGAGGCGTTTAAAAGCTAAGACAGAATAATAAAACTTTGATGTTTTGTCAAAAGGCTAAATCCCAACGGATTATAGTGAATAAACACCACCAAATAGGCTAAACTGTCCACGCGGAACTCTGGAATGTACCCTAGAACAGCGAGGGTATTTTCATCTTTTCACAAGCTACATAGCTCCGATTGAGTTGAAAGTTTGTAGGAACCTATAAAATCTTTTAGGCCAAGCCTAGAACATCTTTTCATCTTTCATGTTTTAGGCCAAGCCTAATTTGGCCTCTAAATATGAGTTCCAAAACCGGGCAGAACTGAATTAGGAAATTCCAGAAATCTGAAATTTTTGGTTTCCAATGAAACTCTCTTCAATTCCTTGTTCCAAACTCTACCAAAGCCCCTTATATAATCTTATATACAACATCTATCAACCATACAACCAGTTTAGGTAGAAATTAATCAAACCCTAACTTGCTCAAATCATCCAAAATTCATCACAACAACTTGCATATCTTGTAATCAAGCCAAAACATGAACTGGATAGCATCTTAAACCAAAATAAAAGAATCAAAGCCATAAATCAGACTTTATACCTCAAAAACAAAGCTTGAAAGAGTGATTCTTCACCTCCTTTAGAAATTCTTTGGTTCCACAAGCTTCCCAACTCATAACCCACATTTTAATCGGTTTAGTTTTTTAATTCTTCACTTGGTTGGTGTAACTCAAGAAGAAAATGGTGCAACTCTTGCTCTCCCTTTCTCTCTCTCTATTCTTGGCCAAGAGCAGAAAAATATGAGGAAGAAAGGCTGCTCTTATAGTGTTAAGAAGACAAGAGGATTAGGATGAATTTAGGCCATAAGCTTGCCAACACTTGGCTCGAGCTCAACCACAAAATTTCTTTTCTCTTTCCTTGCATTTTAAGCCTTCAAATTCGGTCAAGCGAGCTGGAAATTAAGGAAATATTTTGCTCAAATTTTAATGAGCTCATGTGGTAAGAAAGTGGTGATCAAGTGGTGCGTTCAATCAGTAGTGCGCGGTACCCGTCGGTTCGCGCCGTTTTTCTTAGAAACGCACGTACTAGGATTTTTACTTCCTATTCACTAACCTTGTATCATTGCTCCTAATCACATATTATTTCTGACTTAAAAGTCATTTTTAATCACCAAATTTGATCGCTGTTCCGTACCGAAAATTCATCCGGCGAAAAATCGCGAAAACCCTAATTTTGCTCCAATCTTGAAACCAAAAGTGAAACCCTACTTTCTAGGTTTATTTTCACTCATTGTGGAATGATTTGGGTAGGAGGGCTTTAATAAATAATAATTTCCAAATAAAAGGCATTTTTGAGAAAAATATAAGAAATTTGTGAGTCCTCACAATTCTTGCCAATATCACCAATTCCAACAGTTTTGGCTTTGTTATCATCTCCAAATGTTACCTTTCCGCTTGCTTTTGGCTTGAGCTTGATGAACTGTGATGGATCACCAGTCATATGTCTTGAGCATCCACTATCTATGAACCACTTTGATTCCTTAACAATATTCACCAGGTTCACCTACACAAAAATCCACAAAATAATATTTGGTACCCTTTATTTTTTGGGTCATTGAGAGTTAGCATTGTGTCTAACCATCCACATGCATCTCATGCCATTTCTCATATTTTTCCTAACATAACAATTGCTTTTTATGTGACTAAATTGACAACAGAAGCTACACATAGTTAATGAATTATTCAAATGAATAGGTTTAATAAATCTGATTTGCCTTTTCCTATAGATAGTAAACTCATTTGCACTATGATTCAATATTTTCTGATGAGTACCAAAGTGAGGTTGTGACAGCCCCACTTTCCCCTAAGGCGAACCAAAGAGGTTAGCGGACTGCCTGCCCAGCTCTCGCCAGGACTAACGGTGCAGGCAAACACGATCTAAGACGTTTCGGGAAAATAATACCCGCTCACACAAGCCGAAATCGCAAAATAGCCAAACGCAAACTAAACCGTCGGTGAATAGTGGGTGCCATGTCATATAACTCGGAAAAACATTCCCAAACTAAATAGGACACATAAACAGGGTTAAAACAGTGTTATACACATACGTTTGTAAATTTACAAAACAAAAGGGAGATAATTGGATCAAAATACATTTAGGGTTTTGCCCAAAAGGAGCTATTCAAATTACATTCACATAAGCTCAACTCGGCAACCAACATTCATAGCCTTTCCAAAAGTATTCAAATTCCTGTAAGGAAAACAAAAGGAATAGAGTGAGCTTACGCCCAGTGAGATACTACCATTCAAGCAGCAAAGTTCATATAAGCATAAAGCTTTTCATTCCAATTCATCAAAAGTAAGCCAATAGCACGCATCAGTAGAGTTAATAAAAGGATACGGGCGGCTCTCAAGAGCCCCTTTCCTCGCTTGCATTCTTGATCAGACCTCATTGACCCTCCGTCAATGTTTAAGAGTAACCAACCGTAGGCTCCACTTTACTTCCATTCCTTCCACCCAACATACCCCTACCGGGCCCGAACTCCAAACAGTAGAAATTTGGTAATACTCGAGTATACCGGAATCAAGAGTCTCACTACTACAAGATTCCATATAATAGTCCCCATGGCTCGTCAACTTTCACGACCAAGCCCTCGCTGGCTCGATTCAATCGACTACCAATGGGGTTGAGCTTCGTAGTAACAGTAAAAGCCGTTGGATTCTCGTCCAAACGACACCAAATCCAGGTTTTCATGTACATTTCAAGTACCACTGTGAAACAGTAGACAGTCGTATATAACACAAAAGGGGTGAGGGCGATCAAGTACACCCTCACTTTAATCAGTTTCAACAGTGCAAATAAGCCTTCAAGGCATCAAGTTCAATATAATAAAGCCACATTGTAAACAAACAAGTGAGTAGTACACTCACCAAGCAAGCAAATGATATTTCATAAATTTCCGCCCAAAGAGCGTCTTGGACCACCGTCACGTCCTAAAACATTCAAATAAGCACAATAAGACTCGATTACAAGTCATAAACCAATTCCAAATACTACCAAAATAGGGCTCCAGAAGAATGTATAAGCACTAGAGTAAACCAGGGAAATCCAGAAATGGAATTAAGCTCTAAACCATAAAAATAGTTTTTGACATCATTTTATGGTTTTGGCACCATTGACACTATGATTATCGGATGGAGGTGCAATACACACCGTTTCGAAGCTAAGAGGTAGGGCTACAATGTTGAAGAAGGCCACTCAGTCCAGTTTCTAGTGCAACCAGGTCAAAAATTCAATATACTAAACCAGAACCGCAAAAACAGGTTAACAAACCGCATTCTGGTTAACGAACCGTAATTCAGGCTACCTAAGTCCAAATCAAGTGATTCCTGTGAGGACTTGCAAATTCCTTATATATTTCTTGAAAATTTCCTTTTATTTGAAAATTATTTCGAAAATACTATTCTATACCATCTTACTACTCAATCACCCTAGAAAAAGTACCAATGATCATAGGAAATTAGGGTTTTCCTTTCCGATTTGAATTCGAAGTGAAATAGGGTTTTTCGTGTACCCGTAGTGTAATTATCCGGTATGGAGTAAGGATCAAATTTGGTGCTTAAGAGTGACTTTTAGGTGAGAAATAATATGTGATTAGAAGCTATGATATAAAGTTAGTGAATAGGAAGTAAAAACCCTAGTACGTGTAATTTAAGGAAAACGGTTAGAACTGACGTGTACCGTTCGTTACCAAGTGAGTGCACCGATTAAACCCTACTTTATTTCTTTAATCTCCTCATTTTATTTTGACTAATTAACCCTCAAAATATCTTATACATGAGTCACCATGGTGGGCCAAAGGAAGAAGGAAGAAAACTCTAGAAAGGACACATGTCAAGCTCTTATTGGAAGGAGTTTTGACTAATTTGTCTCAACCATCATAAAACAAGAATTTAACCAAATCTTCTCCATTTCTTCACCACCTTGGCTGAAAATAGAGAGAGAAAAAGGGGAGAGAAACTTCATCTTCATCAACTAAATTTCTTGCCTAATCTTAAACTCCAACCATAAATCTTGTGAACCACTTCACCAAAACTACTCTTTAGGGAAGATTAGAGTTTTGTATGGCAAGATTTTGAAGGAAAGATTGTGGTCTTCTCCTACAAGCATCCTAGGAAGGTATCATGGGTTTTCACCCTTTTCTTTTTCCCAATTTTGATTAAATATGGCTAGAAACTTTTAATTTTGAGTTACAACGGTTAATTAGTGAGTTTTGTTGGAGTTGGGGGGATGATTAGCTAGGGTTTCATTTTCAGATTTGATTATGATCATATATCCTTTAATTGATTTTATGAAGTTGCTAGTTGGAGGCTTTGATGATTTAAACCTAACAAACATGAAATTCTAGCAACAAAGTTCTAATTCCAGGTTTAAATTCTCACAAAACACCATTCTGCCCGTTTTTGTTTCATCAAGATAGAGGCTGAATTAGACTTTGGATAAAACATGAAAGTTGTATATAATGATTATTTATAGGTTCCTACAAAATTTCAGCTCAATCGGAGTAATGTAGCCTGTGAAAAGACCGAAATACCCCTTCTGCCCTGTTTCTGTCCGAAAATGAAAATCAGCCTCTATAAGTGGTTAGTTTGACCAGGAATATTACAGAATTGGTTGATGATGTCTTCTTAAGAATTATAGCCTTATATCTTAGCTTTCAAATGGATTTAGAATTACCTGAATTGGAGTTGTGTGTGCTGAGATATGAGTGAATAAAGCAGGACTGCTAGTTGATTTCTGCAGTGAATTTCGAACTGGAAAATCTGGAGTTATTTTGGTAAATTTGACCTAGTTACGGTCAGAACTGGACTGAATGGTCTTCATCAAAGTTGTAGGGCTTTGTCTTAGCTTTTCAAAACCTCCAACAATGCCTTAAACGGACTTTGGTAGCCTGCGATATGGCCATTTAAAGGTAGTACGATTAATTAGCCGATTAGTTGGAACTTGGTTCTGGGAATTAGGAATTTGACTAGGTTACACTAGAATTTGGACTAAGTGGTCTTCATAAAAATTGTACCCCTCTGTCTTAGCTTCGAAACGATGTAAATTTCATCCCAATCTGATAAGCGTAGCTTCGGATGTGTCCGTTACGCAAAACCCGTCAAATCTGTCTTTTACGAAAACTCATTTCCGCACATGTTGTTAACTTGATTTTGTACTCATATGACTTTGAGCCTATTGAATGGCTATTGTGATGAATTTATATTGTGTATAACTTTGGGATTGGCTGAGAAAAATAATGAAGCCATAAATGGCTGAAAAATTAGGTAAAAACAAAGGGCGTGCTGCCCAAATTTATGCTCGAGAACTAGAGAACTATACTTGCAACTTGAGTAAGGGTTAAGAGTGAATATCACTTGAACCATCTAGGATGTTTGCACCTTCTTTTACCGAGGTATATAAGTAAGGACTTGGCCGAACTTATACCCTTGAGAAATAAAATAATGACTGCTCGGAGTACGTTTTCTTTGTCACTTCGACTTAAATGGAGATTTCAAAGTTTTACGAGCAAGCATAAGTTTTACAAATATTTTACTCATAGCCTTTGGTTTAAATGTACTCTTTTCACTTCCAAAACTATACTTATATTTTGTACTAGTAGTTATTCAGATTTTCTTGGGTTTCCTTAAACTTTAGAGGGGTTTAACTGTAATATTTTCTCATGGCTATTATTAGGGTTTCTTGGTGATTGAGAGTGTTATCCGGGAGTATACCTTGGACATTATTTTGCTTAAATAGGTGAGTGTTCCTTGTTTGTTATATTTCCTTGACTTATTGGCTTGTTATTATTGATTGATAATGTGTTAAGTGCTTTGAATGATTGTTAAAACGAGTTTTCTAGGCGAGTGTGTACTTTATCGCACCCGACCTAAATAAATGTGAAATTTTCAATGATTAAATGATTAAATGCTAGTTGCGCATGAATGTAAGCCGTTTGGCTGAACTGGGCCCTATCCTTCGTTACCGATCGACTCGAGCCAGAAGCGGACTCGGTCGGGCGATATGGTGACCCTGGGTGTGAACGTTTGGTATACTCGAGTATTACCTTGTAGGTTGGTGGAGCCTGGCCAACGTCCAGGAGGGGGTGAATGAAATGAAACGAACTAACGAACGAGAGTTTTACTTACAAAAATGCATTTTCAAACAATTGGAGGAATAAGGGGAAATGTCAGGAGAACGAATGAACGAATGAAAGCATGGCTCCCTGTGAGCCCGTATCCTTTTAATGAATGTGTTATTATCGCTTTCCATTGTAAATGTTTCTTGAATTATTGATACTCTATGTTTAATGTATTGGATTGATTGTTTGGTTATGTGTTCGGAACCTCACTGAGCTTTTAGCTCATCCCTTTAGTTTTGTTTTCCTTAAGAGGGAAGGCGAGCCAGGACGGGAGTTTTGGATCAACTAGCCTAGATTAGTTTCTTGGTTTTCTTTTGTAATGGTTCTCGCCCTAGTGCTTGGCACGGGTTGGATGTATGAAGAATTGAGAACCTTTGTATATTCGATGTTTGTACTCTAATGTACATAAGTTTTGCGTTAAACTTTGGATTGTCGTTATACTTATTCCTATGTTTGATTTCAATTTTAATTGAGGACTGAAGTGAACGACTGAGTCCCGGCGAGAGCTGGGCAGGCGGTCCGCTGAACCCTTTGGTTCGCCTTAGGGGGAGGTGGGGCTGTCACAATTTCAAAGCCATCCAAAAGCTAAGACACCAGGAAACATTTCTTAAGAAGGTGTCAATAACCAAATCAGAAGTATTCTCAACCAAATTAACCAATTACAGAAGCAATTATCAATTTCGGGTAGAAACAGGACAGCAGGGGTATTTCAGTTTTTTCATAAGTTACGCTACTCCGATTGGTCTGAAATTTTGTAGGCATCTCTAAAATATCATTCCCTACAACTTTCATGTTTTAACCCAAAGCTAATTCGGCCTCTAACTATGATGAACAGTACCAGGCAGAATGAGGGGATATGAAACCCTAACTTCCAAAATTTCTTTCCAAAGCAGAAATTTTCTGCAATTAACCACAATTTACACCTTCTAGCTTCATTCAAGATCATTTCCAATCATCATCCATGGCCACAACATATGAATCATATTAAAACAGAAAAATCATGAATAATTATAAAACTTCACCAAATTCAACCGAAATCATGATATAATCCACAAAATCACCTCTTAGGCTACCACAAGTCATTAATTAGATATCATTAGATAGAGGAGAGGGGTTCCTTCACTACTCACCTTAGTAACCAAAGGAAAAGAGCAACTTGGCACCTTAATCTTCCAACCCACTTCACTAATCACCTCACAACTACTAAGAGAAGGATTTTTATGGAGAACTTTCAAGTTTAATCGATTCAAACACAAGATTTAGGCAAGATTAGAAGCAAAAGATTGAGAGTTTTCTTCCCTTGTTTTCTTGAGAGAGAGAGTCGGCCAAAGCTTGGAAATTTTGAGTGATTTTTGGGTCAATTTTTGATTTATTTGGTAAAGTAATGAATAGTGGTCAAAAGTAAGAACAATTCTCCAAGTGACACTTGTCCCTATAATTAATACATGGTTATCCTTTTGTCTCTTCACTCTCATCCATATAACAACCTCTAATTATCTCTTAGCACCTAGTAAATTAATCCCAGTATCCCAAACTTAACCTAATTGGCCGAATTTTTCCGAACTTTCCGCACTAGCGGGTCCCACGTCCGGTATACGCTCTTAACTTCTCAAAAACTAACCGATACTAGAAAAATCATCTAAAACCTATATTTACTCACAAAAATTATTTAGAAAATTTTCTAATAAAGAAAATGCATAAAAGGCGTGCAAATAATTAAAATAAGGCTTAGAAATAAGGAAATTTACGGGTTCTCACAGAGGTTTTGAAAAGTTCTTTTTGAAAACAGTTTTGTTTCTTATGTTGAAGCATCTGACTAAGATCATCCATTCTTCTTCTCAAGCTATTTTGTTCATTTTTTAGCATGTCACAGAAGTTTGTCTTTCTATCAGATTCAGCATGCAAATCTTTTTCAATCCTTTTCAGGTTCTCATTTTCATTTCTTAGACATTTGTTTTGTCGAAAAAGGCTTGCATTGTCTTGAATCAGAAAGTTAATCTTCTATTTTAGTTCTTTGTTTCTAACATAGAATTCTTTCAAACTGTTATGCATTCTTTCCATAAAATAGTTAACATCATCATCAGATTCGTTATCACTATCAGTTTGAGAGTTACAAGTAGTTACCTCTTCATCACCAATGGCCATGAAAGCCATTTGGGCAGACTCCTCTTCTTCTTCGACTTCACCTTCTGAATTGCAGTCATTCCAGATGATCTGAAAATTGTTAAATTTTGGTTTTCGTTCAACCTTGCCTTCCTTCCTTTTCTTTATTGGACATTCATTTGCGTAATGTCCAAGTTGGCCGCATTCAAAGCACTTATCAGTTTTCTTTTGGTTGAGCTCTAGCTTCCCTTTGTTTCTCAAGTTGTTGAACTGATTTGGGAATGAATTGCTAGGTCCACCTTTTCTAAATCTCCTCTTGTTGAGTATTCTTTTGAAGCTTTTCGTGATGAGTGCAATATCACTGTCATCACCTACCATGTTATCTTCATCTAAGGAGGCTGAATCATCTTCATCTTGTGAGACTTTTAGAGCAATACTCTTTCTCACCTTTGTATCTTCTTCCTCCTGCACCTTGGACTTGAGTTTCAACTTATAAGAAGTTAGAGAATTAATAAGAGATTCAATGGGCAAGGTATTGAGATCTTTAGTTTCCTCAATGGCAGTCACTTTACTATCCCAATCCTTGGATAAAGCATTCAGAATTTTTTTATTTTTCTCACCTAGAGAGTAATCATTTTCAAGTACTTCTAAGTCCTTAATAAGATCATTGAATCTGCAATACATCTTGTCAATGTTTTCATGAGGTTCCATCTTAAAGGATTCATATTTAGTGACCAGAATAGACTTCTTTTGCTCTCTCACATTCTCACTTCCTTCATGGATTTCTTTGAGTTTATCCTAAATCTCTTTTACAGATCTACAGCCTTTGACTCTAATAGACTTATTTGAATCTAAAGCACTGTATAATACATTCATAGCCTTGGCATTTAAGGTAAGATGAGTTCTATCATCACCAGTCAACTCACTCCTTGTTTTTGGTCTTGGCCTATGAGTAACTTCATCAATAATAGAGGCATCATATGGACCTTCATTGACAATAAACCACAACTCAATATCAATAGATTGTAAGAAAATAATCATTCTCTCCTTCCAACTCACATAATTTGATCCATTGAACATTGGGGGTCTAGTGACGGATTGCCCTTCAAAAAACATGGCATTGTTGGTTGTCATTTTTACTCCAAAGCCGATTGAGCTTAATCTCTAGGAGATCAATCTCTGATACCAATTGTAAGGATCGAAAACAACCTAAGAGGGGGGTGAATTAGGTGGTTTAAAAAATTAGCCAAGATATGAGTCACTTTATGAGAACTTGCCCTCTTTTTATAAAGGACCACACAATGGAGCAATAGATGAGAAAGCACAAGTGCTTAGGAGTAGAAGAGATAGACAATTTATATTGCAAGACAGTAAGTAAAAGGATAGAATAGCAAACCAAGTTTCAAACTCCACTTGAGTTTGAAAACCACTTTATATAGCAAGCTTCTTCAAGTTGATCAACTTACAACCAATCTCTTATGTACAAAGGAAGGATCACTTCCTCCTCGCCCCAAGCTGCACTTGGTCAAGCAAGGAAGTTTTACTATCACTCGGATAATCCTCACAAAACAACACTATTGAAGAAATAGAAACACACTTGAAAAGCTTATCGAAAGTTACACAACTAAGAGTACAAATCTTCTTTAAAGAGTATTCTCACACTTGAATCACTCAAGATCTAATGTAGTCTCAACGTGCAAAAGTTCTTTTTAAGTGGTTGACTTTGTTCTATTTATAAGAGACCAAAAAATTCTTTAATTAATGCTACCAACGGATAGAAGGCAGCTGAAGAGTCAATTAACCGTTGGTGGTGTCGGACGTCCGGTAGGCTTGTGACGACCCCACCTCCCCCTAGGACGTACCCTAGGGTTTAGCAAGTAGCCTGCCCAACTCTCGCTAGGAATCACTCACTCGTATCTCAAGCATACATCCATAGACAATACATAACATCGTAATTCAAACTTATAATACACAAGAATGCACAAACCAAGGTACAAAGCTTCTATACACCCAAATACTTCAAAGTGGTTACATTTCAAGTACAAATCATCCTAGTCGAGTGATAGCGCGAGTTGTGACAGCCCCACCTCCCCCTAAGGCGAACCGAAGGGTTCGGCTGACTGCCTGCCCAGCTCTCGCCGGGACTCAGTCGTTCACTCAAGCAAATCAGAAATAAAACCACAAGAAAGAGTAAAAACCAGGATCCAAAACTTAAAGTAAAACTTATATACATTGTTATCTCAGAAGGAAGTACAACCGTCGAAGATACAATGGTTCTCAATTCACCATACCACCAGCCCGTGCCAAGCACTAGGGCGAGAACCATTACAAAACCAAAGAACTAGACCAAGCTAGTCTATACAGAGCTCTCGTCCTTGCTCGCCTTCCCCTGTTAAGGAAAACAAAACTAAAGGGATGAGCTAAAAGCTCAGTGAGGTTCCGAACACATAAGCAGCAATCCATCCAAAACATTAAATATAGAATTTCAATAATTCAAGTAACATTTACAATGGAAAGCGATAATAACACATACATTAAAAGGATACAGGCTCACTAGGAGCCATTTGTTCGTTCGTTCGTTCTCCTGACATTTCCCCTTATTCCTCCATTCACTTGAAAATGCATTTTTGTAAGTAAAACCCTCGTTCGTTCATTCATTTCATTCACCCCCTTCCCAGACATTGGCCGGGCTCCACCAGACTTCAAGGTAATACTCGAGTATACCAAACGTTCACCCAGGTCACCATATCGCCCGACCGAGTCCGCTTCTGGCTCAAGTCGATCGGTAACAAGGGGCAGTGGCCAGTTCAGCCAAAAGGCTTACATTCATGCACAAGTAACATTTCAATCGTTCAATCATTGAAAATTTCACAATCATTTAGGCTGAGTGCGATAAAGTACACACTCGCCTAGAAAACTCATTTTGGCCAATCATTGAAAGCACTTAACACATTATCAATCAATAATAACAAGCCAATAAGTCAAGGAAATATAACAAACAAGGAACACTCACCTATATACGCAAAACAACGTGCAAAATATCCTTCCGGATATTATCTTTAGTCACCAAGAAAACCTAAGATTAAACAAGAAAGAATATTACAGCTCATCTAACACAAACAATTAGGTGGAATCAAAGAACTCGACAATTGATGAGTAGAATGTATAAAAGACTTTAAAGTGAAACGAGGACATTTGGACCCGTGGGCAAAAATAACTAGGGTTTCATAGTCGAAACGTAAAACCCAACTCAAAAGGGTTATAAAATTTTCCAATGGAAACACTTGAATCAAAGACAAGTCAGAATCCAACTAGATAGGCTAAGAAATACCATTTTCGGGATCGTTTATATGGTTCAAAATCATCTCATATTCAAGTAGATATTATAAACTAAATGTCTTAATGAAATTCATGTAAAAGGGAGAACAAAATACCCAAGAAAACCCTAAACCACTCCTTTTTATTTGGTAAGCGTAAGTAAACATTTGGAGTTTCCAATTGAAGAAAGATCATGTTTTAAGATGAAAAAACAGTCATAGTATTTGCCAAACGAAAATATACAAGTTCAAATAGAAACTTAGCTCTCGAGCAAAAATTTGGACAGCACGCCCTTTGTATTTACCTATTTTTCCAGCCATTTATGGCTTCATTATTTTTCTCAACCAATCCCAAAATCATACACAATATAAATTCATCACACTAGCCATTCAATAGGCTCAAGACAATACAAGGACAAAAATTCAAGTTAACAACAAGTGCGGAAATGAGCTTTAGTAAAAGGCAGATTTGATAGGGTTTTGCGGAATGGACACATCCGAGGCTACGCTTATCGGATTGGTGTGCAGCTTATACTGTTTCGAAGCTAAGATGAGGGCCTACAACTTTGATGATGGCTACTCAGTCCAGGCTCACTCCGAGCAGAGACCACGCGAAGCAGGCTCTGATACCACCTGTGACAGCCCCACCTCCCCCTAAGGCGAACCAAAGGGTTCGGCGGACCGCCTGCCCAGCTCTCGCCGGGACTCAGTCGTTCACTACAGTCCTCAAATAAATTACAATATAAGTCTCAAATATACATCAAATGTTCCAACATTTATATATCAAAAGTGAAGCGGAAACTAATCACTTGCACTATCAACTAAAACCTCAAGAAATCAAAGCAATACAATTTTCCTAAATAAGACAAAGGTCCCTAGTTCTCACATAATTACAAGTACAATCGCAGTCTCAACTATTACACAGGATAAAACTAAAACTTCAACTGAACAGGAGATAATCCAATCATAACCCCAGAGAACTTTAATACAAATGCTTCCTTCGTCTCGTGCCCTGTGGAGGGGAATAAAAATATTTTTGGGGTGAGCTAGAAGCTCAGTGAGTAACCAGTAAAATCAGTAATCAAATATATTTCACAATCGTTCATTTCAATGATGTCATGAATCAGAAATCAAATGTACGTTTATTGCTCTCGTGAGCCAGTGAAATCATTGCACTTGAACACCCAACGCTCAAATAGATCACTTAACGTTAAACAATAAGGGGGAGCAACGTTGGTGCTCCAAATCATGTCATGAACAATAAACAGGGTGGAGATGTTGGTGTTCAGCACAAGACTCCCCAAGAACTCATTGAAGCCAAATCATGTCATGAACTCACATGCAAGCACGCATGATATGCAGTCGAGTAAATAATGCAAGAAACATTTCAAAAGTACTTTGGAAACAGTTTAAGGTAACTCACCAACCACGGCTCAGGAACCATCCATCATATATCATTACCTTGTCCGAATTCAAGCCCTAAATCACAAACTCAAAGCAATCATACATTCTCAAAGTTCGGACAGCATTTCCCCATAAATGCTTCATTTCCAACCTACAATATATCACCAATCACACATACGGTTAATAAGTAATAAAATACATCCAATTAGGCCACTCAGTCCAGTTCTTACCCTAACTAGATCAAATTTACCAAAACAACTCCAGATTTTCCAGTTCAAAATTCACAGCGGAAATCAACTAGCAGTCCTGCTTTATTCACTCATATCTCAGTACACACAACTCCAATTCAGGTAATTCCAAAGCCATTTGAAAGCTAAGATACAAGGCTATAATTCTTAAGAAGACATCATCAACCAATTTGGTAATATTCCTGGTCAAACTAACCACTTACAGAGGCTGATTTTCATTTTCGGACAGAAACAGGGCAGCAGGGGTATTTTGGTCTTTTCACAGGTTATGTTACTCTGATTGAGCTGAAATTTTGTAGGCAACTATAAAAAATCATTCTATACAACTTTTATGTTTTATGATAAGGCCAATTCTGTGACGCCCCGGAAAAAAATGAGTTTGAGAACCCGGAAATTTTCTAATTTTCTAGGGTTTATTTTGTTTAAAACAAAACCAGCATTTTCTTCATTTTCTTTATTAGAAAAATTTCCCAGATAAAGTTTATGAGCAAAAATAGTTTTAAAATGATTTTTCTAGTATCGGTTAGTTTTTGAGAAATTAAAACCGTATTTTGGACGTGGGACCCGCTAGTGCGGTAAATGCATTATATTTTTAACCACTTGTTGGAATTTTGTATTAAGTGATATGATTTTACAAAGTGTTAAGATATTTTTATTGGAGAGACAAAAGGATAGGAATGCATTTATTAGAGTGCCAAGTGTCAATTTTCCATTGGTTTGACTTTAAGAGTTACTATTCACTATTTTGACCTTTGACCAAAATTGGTTAAATATCTCCAAAAATTCACAAAATTCACCATTTTCTTCCCTTGTGTTGGCCGAACCTCTCATCAAAGAAGAAAGAAAAACTCTTCCAAGTTTAAGCTTCCAACAAGCTCAAATCACCCAACTCAAGTCCTTAAACTAGAATCTACTCCATGAAATTCCTTCCTTTGGTGCTCTTGAGTGTATTAGTGAAGTTGATTTGAAGAGCTAAGGTGTCCACACTCCCTATCTCTCTTGATTGCTTGGTATGTGATGCTTGAACACCCTACTACATCTAATGATGCTTATGTTTGGCTTAGAAGTGGCTAAAGTGATGGATTATATGATTTATTTCTTGGTTTGGCTTGATTTGGTGAAGTTTTCCATTTTATGATGAATTTTCTGGTTTCATATGATCTTGATGGTGTGGTTGTTTTTCTGGTTTTGAGATTAACTTTCATTTCCGGACTTTCCCCTAGCTTGACTTGTACTAGCTACTTGGAGCTTGCTGAATGGCTATTGGATGAACTTTTTGTTGTGTGTGTACCTTTGGGACTGGCTGAGGAAATAATGAAGCCATGATGGCTGGAAAAGTTAGCAAATTTAGGGGAAGTGTTGTCCGAACTTTTAAAGGACTTGTTTGCATTGAGTTTGTGATTTAAGACTTGGATTTGAGCATGGCAATGATATTTGATGGATGATTTCTGAGCCATGGAGGTGAGTGACCCTAAACTATTTCCAAAGTACTTGTGAAATGTTTCTTGCATTAATTATTCGATTGCATATCATGCGTGCTTGCATGTGAATTCATGACATGATTTGGCTTCAATGAGTTCTGGGAAAGTCTTGTGCTGGACACCAACGTCTCCACCTTGTTTATGGTTCATGTTCATGGTTATCTGGAGCACCGATGTTGCTCCCACTTTCGTGAGTTCGTGAGTTAATGTTAAATGATATATTTGAGCGTTGGGTGTTCAAGTGCAATGATTTCACTGGCTCACGAGAGCAATAAACGTACATTTGATCTTGGAATCATGACATCATTGAAATGCATTATTGTGAAATATATTTGATTAATGATTTTACTGGCTTAGTTGGAATTGTTATATTTTGTACCAATTTGAATTTGGAATCATTTTATGTATAGTTGAGAATTGTTTCCGCTTCGCTTATGACATGTAAATATTGGAGATTTATATTGTAATATTTGAGGTTTATTCTTGTAATTTATTTGAGGATTGTAGTGAACGACTGAGTCCTGGCGAGAGCTGGGCAGGCGGCCCGCCGAACCCTCTGGTTCGCCTTAGGGGGAGGTGGGGTCGTCACAGTTGGTATCAGAGCTTAGGCTTCAGATCTCTGTAGTGTATCCTAGGCTTGAAGTTTAGGATGCCGGACTGTGGGTATGGTTTGCAATATTAGTGATTTTTGCGGGATGTCTTGACTTGATTGGTACAAGAGGGAATGTCGAGGACGACATTCTTTTAAGGAGGGGAGATTGTGACGCCCCGGAAAAAAATGAGTTTGAGAACCCGGAAATTTTCTAATTTTCTAGGGTTTATTTTGTTTAAAACAAAACCCGCCTTTTCTTCATTTTCTTTATTAGAAAAATTTCCCAGATAAAGTTTATGAGCAAAAATAGTTTTAAAATGATTTTTCTAGTATCGGTTAGTTTTTGAGAAATTAAAACCGTATTTTGGACGTGGGACCCGCTAGTGCGGTAAATGCATTATATTTTTAACCACTTGTTGGAATTTTGTATTAAGTGATATGATTTTACAAAGTGTTAAGATATTTTTATTGGAGAGACAAAAGGATAGGAATGCATTTATTAGAGTGCCAAGTGTCAATTTTCCATTGGTTTGACTTTAAGAGTTACTATTCACTATTTTGACCTTTGACCAAAATTGGTTAAATATCTCCAAAAATTCACAAAATTCACCATTTTCTTCCCTTGTGTTGGCCGAACCTCTCATCAAAGAAGAAAGAAAAAACTCTTCCAAGTTTAAGCTTCCAACAAGCTCAAATCACCCAACTCAAGTCCTTAAACTAGAATCTACTCCATGAAATTCCTTCCTTTGGTGCTCTTGAGTGTATTAGTGAAGTTGATTTGAAGAGCTAAGGTGTCCACACTCCCTATCTCTCTTGATTGCTTGGTATGTGATGCTTGAACACCCTACTACATCTAATGATGCTTATGTTTGGCTTAGAAGTGGCTAAAGTGATGGATTATATGATTTATTTCTTGGTTTGGCTTGATTTGGTGAAGTTTTCCATTTTATGATGAATTTTCTGGTTTCATATGATCTTGATGGTGTGGTTGTTTTTCTGGTTTTGAGATTAACTTTCATTTCCGGACTTTCCCCTAGCTTGACTTGTACTAGCTACTTGGAGCTTGCTGAATGGCTATTGGATGAACTTTTTTGGTGCCATTACCGCAAAAGGACGTCAAAACTGTTTTCTGGTTTTGAGCAATTGTGGTTAATTGCTTTGCGTTTGTGCGTTAGGGCTTGGACTTGAGTGAAGTAATGCAATATGATGGATGGTTTCTGAGCCATGGAGGTGAGTGACCCTAAACTACTTCCAAAGTACTTGTGAAATGTTTCTTGCATTAATTATTCGATTGCATATCATGCGTGCTTGCATGTGAATTCATGACATGATTTGGCTTTAATGAGTTCTGGGAAAGTCTTGTGCTGGACACCAACGTCTCGACCTTGTTTATGGTTCATGTTCATGGTTATCTGGAGCACCGATGTTGCTCCCACTTTCGTGAGTTCGTGAGTTAATGTTAAATGAAATATTTGAGCGTTGGGTGTTCAAGTGCTATGATTTCCCCGGCTCATGAGAGCACTAAACGGACATTTGATCTCTGAATCATGACATCATCGAAATCATCGAAATGCAACATTGTGAAATATATTTGCTTAATGATTTTGCTGGTTACTCGCTGAGCTTCTAGCTCACCCCAAAAATATTTTATTCCCCTCCACAGGGCTCAAGGTGAAGGAAGAACTTGTAGTACTTGTGTACGTGACTGGATGGCCTATGTTTTGTACAATTTGGATTTTGGAATCATTTTATGTATAGTTGAGAATTGTTTCCGCTGCATTTGTGACATGTAATTATTGGAGATTTGGATGTATATTTGGGGACCATGTGATGTATATTGTAACAGTTCATATAACTTTCCAATAACTTTTCAATAACATGTGAAACAATAAGTGAGAGTGATAAAGTACACTCTCAAGTTCAAATATCAAAGCCATATAATAGCACACAAGTGAGTAGTACACTCACCAATCAATTAAGTGCTATTTCATGCACTTCCGTCAGGCGAATGTCGTGAACCACCGTCACGCCCTAGAACACGTAAACAAATGCAATGAGACTCGATAGCGAGTCACAAAACAATGCCAATCACAACCCCAATAGGGTTTTGTAAACATATATAAGCATCATAGGAAACCAGAAATTAGGAAAAGGGCTTTAACTTAGGCCTTGATAAGAAAACCGGTTTTGACGTCCTAATGCGGTAATGGCACAACTCTCACTACAATTATCGGATGGGGGTGTAAGACCCACCGTTTCGAAGCTATGGGACAGGGCTACAACAATGTAGAAGGTCACTCAATCCAGTTCCTGACCCAACTAGGTCAAAAATGCCAAACACTAAACCAGAATCACCAAAACAGGTTTGCAAAACACAGAAAACTGTACTCGGTATATCTCAGTCCATACAAGTCCAAATGCCGCAATTCCAAAGGCATAAGTTATTTAAGACATCCAGCTACATTTCATCAGAAGACACCAACTCCACAATCCAAACCAATTCCAGTCAAAACAGGCAATTACTATCGCAGTTCGGACCTTCTGTGCACCAAAAACAGCAACAGTAAAAATGGTATAACTCACTCTACACTTGGCCAATTGCCCTGAAATTTTGTAGGCACACGAAACTCATCAATACCTACAACTTTCATGTTTTGAGCAAAGTCCAATTCGGCCTCTAGCTATGACCTAAAATTTCAGACAGAATAGGGGTTCAAGAACCCTAACTTTTCACATTTCATTCCAAATCCAAAATTGATTGCATTTAACAACAATTCACACCTACTAGAGCCAAAGCCCCTTATTACCAACCATCATACTAGTCCAAAACATCAAAATCATATGAAACCAGAAAATTCATCATAAAATGGAAAACTTCACCAAATCAAGCCAAACCAAGAAATAAATCATATAATCCAACACTCAAGCCTCTTCTAAGCATAATATAACCATCATTAGGTGTAGTAGGGTGTTCAAGCATCACTTACCAAGAAATTAAGAGAGATAGAGAGGTTGGCCACCTTAGAACTTCAAAACAACTTCACCAAGTCACTTACTAGCACCTAATGGAGTGATTTTATGGAGCAAATCTAAGTTTAATTGGTTGGAATGGAAGATTGAGATAGTTTGAAGCTTGTAAATTGAAGAAGTTTTTCTTCCTTGTCCAAGAGAGAGAAACGGCCAACAAGAGGTAAGAAAGAATGAATTTTTAGTCAATTTTTGAGATATTTAATCCATGATAAGAAAAGTAAAAAATGTCCAACAAGTGGACCAATCACATAGTGCCACTTGGCACTTCATTTAATGCCTTCCTATCACTTGGTTCCTCTCACATCAATGCCATGTCACCCTCTACTTATCTCTTAACACCCGATAAATTTCCACTAGTATCCGAAACTTAACCTTATTGGCCGAATTTTGCCGTACTTTTCGCACTAGTGGGTCCCACGTCCAAAATCTATTCTTAATTTTCTAAAAACTCACCAATACTAGAAAAATCATCTAAAAACTATAATTACTCATAAAATCTACCAGAAAAATATTCCTAGGCCCGAAAATGCAGAAAACATGCAATTAAGGGGAAATAAACCCTAGGAAAATAATTAGGGTTTTACGGGTTCTCACACACCAAGTTCGTAGGTTCCAGTTGTGAACCAAGTTTGTGACCCGAGCTTGTGACTCAAGCTCAAGTTTGTGATTTCGTTCGCCCGGGCAAGTTTGTGAGGTGACTGGCCAGTGAGGGTGATAAGGTGTTCGGTGGGTGTACAAGTGGAGTTCTACGGACCTTATTTATGGTCGACGGAGTGTCGACAGGTGATCACGCATGGCAAATGACTTGGCTTTGGAGCCAACCTGTATCCTTCCTTTGTATTGTTACTTTTGTGCTTGACTTGACATTTTGTGGAATAGCTGTTTCTTTAAATGTGAAATTTTACGCTTTTACCCATGTTTACTTACTAAGCTTCTAGCTTACCCCGTTTCCTTTGTTTTCCTTAGCAGGGGACGATGCGGGGAACTTCTTGGCACCTTCACTAGTATAGTTAGGTTTGATTGTAATAGTCGGACAGTTAGGATGTTTGTTTTTATTTTGGTGGTTTGTATAAGGACCCTCCTTAGGGTCTACCTTCTGCTGGTTGTTATTATAATGTATTAGAGTGGTTTGACTCGATACTTTTGAAGATGTAAATAGAACTCTTTTGGCGTTAGATATAGTCCTGAATAGTACGCTTGTGGGTTTATCTAGTTTTATTGTTTTGAAATTTTGAGTCCTGGCGCGAGCTAGGCAGGCGTCCCGCCGATACCCTAGGGTTCGCCCTTGGGAGAAGCGGGGGCGTCACATTGAGCAAGATTGAAGGTAAGAAAATTGAGTAGTTTTTCTTCTTTTTGCTTGAGGAAGAGTCGGCCAAGAAGCTTTGGAAATAAGGGTGAATTTTGGTCAATTTTTTTGATTTAAATGGTAAAAGGATGAATAGTAGTCATAACCTAAGACTTAATCTTCTGGTGACATTTGTCACCCTATTTAATGCATCTCTATCTCTTTGTTCCTCTCACACCAATCCACTTGGTAACCTCTAATTATCTCTTAACACCCGGTAAATTAAATCCAGTATCCAAAACTTAACCTAACTGGCCGAATTTTTCTGAACTTTTTGCACTAGCGGGTCCCACGTCCGGTATACACTCTTAATTTCTTAAAAACTAACCGATACTAGAAAAATCACCGAAAAACTGTAGTTACTCATAAACATTATCTAGAAATTTTTCCTAATAACGAAAATGCAGAAAAACATGCCATTGAATATAATAAAACCTAGAAAATGAGAAAATTACGGGTTCTCACATGTTGTACTTTTTCTATCAACCCTACAACCGCCGAAATCAGCATCAGAGAATCCACACAAAGGAAGTTCATTACACTTAGGATACCATAGACCAAAATTCAAGGTTCCTTTTAGATATCTAAGAATTCTTTTTACTGCATTTAAATGAGATTCGTTTGGACAAGACTGAAAACGAGCACATAAGCACACAGCAAACATGATATCTGGTCTACTAGCAGTTAAGTAAAGCAAACTACCAATCATACCTCTATACTTTTTTTCATCAACTTTTGTACCTTTTTCATCCTTGTCAAACTTGGTGGATGTGCACATAGGTGTTCCGACCTGCTTTAAATCCTCCATTCCAAATCTTTTGAGCAGGTCCTTGGTGTATTTTGTTTGGTTGATGAACGTTCCATGTGAGAACCCGTAAATTCCTCTTAATAATTTTCCTAGGGTTTATCCCCTTTAATGGCATGTTTTCTGCATTTTCTGGCTTAGGAAATTTTCTGGTGAATTTTATGAGTAATTATAGTTTTTGATGATTTTTCTTGCATTGGAGAGTTTTTGAAAAAATTAAAGATATATAACGGATGTGGGACCCACTAGTGCGAAAAGTTCGGAAAAAGTCGGCCAATTAGGTTAAGTTTCGGATACTGTGTGAAATTTATCGGGTGTTAAGAGATAAGTAGAGGTTGAGATGTGATTGATGTGAGAGGAAACAAAAGGATTGGCATGCATTTATGAAGGTGACATGTGTCACCATATGATTAAATCTTGTTTTGACTTACTATTCAACCTTTTACCAATTACTAAATAAAACCAAAAATTGACCAAATATCTTCCATTTCTTACAAGCTTGTGGCCGAACCTCTTGCTCAAGAGAAGAACAAAATCCTCCAACTTCCTACCTCATAATCTTGCTCCAATCTTCAAATTAAACCGATACAATTTCAAATCACTCCATAAAACCTCTCCACTTAGTGATTTTGAGGTGATTGGTGAAGTTATTTGGAAGGTTAAGGTGACCCATAGCTCTCTCTCTCTTGTTTTAAAGGTAAGTCATGAAGTACCACTCTCCTCCCTCTAATGATGCTTAATTGATACTTAGTGGTGGTATAAGGTGCCACTTTATGGATTATATTGTGATTCTTGGTTGAATTGATGAACTTTGGCAATTTTTGGGGATTTTTCTGTTTTAATATAAGTATGATGGTGTGGTTATCTATGATGATTGGATATGGTTTCTAATGACTATAGGAGGTGGAAAAAGTGGACAATTGCAATCAATTTCTGTTTTGGAAGACATCTGGAAAATTAGGGTTCCTTGGTTCTTCATTCTGTCCGAAATTTTAGGTCATAGATATAGGCCGAATTGGCCTTAGCTCAAAACATGAAAGTTGTAGGGAATGATATTTTATAGATAAGTCGAAATTACTATTGCTGTTCTGGTTTCACCCGAAATTGGGATTTGCTTCTGTAATTGGTTGTTTTGGTCTGGATTGCTTCCGAATGAGTTGTTGAGGCCTTCTGATGAAATTTATCCCTGTTTCTTAGCTTTCAGATGGTTTTGGAATTTCTGGATTTGGACTTGTAGAGCCTGAGTTATGATATTTCCGCTAGAATGCATTTTGGTGAATCTGTTTTACGTTTTTGATGTGGTATCTTGCATTTTTGACCTGTTTTCACTCAAAACTGGGTTGAGTGACCTTCTGTGATGTTGTAACCCTGTCTTTTAGCTTCGAAATGGTGGGTCTTACACCTTCATCCGATAATTCTAGGGCATTTGGTGCCATTACCGCAAAAAGAGGTCAAAAACTATTTTTTCAAGGCCAAAGCTAATTGCATCTCCGAATTTTCTGGTTTTCTCTAATGATTATATATGCTTATGGAACCCTATTGGGATCATATTTGGCACTGATTTATGATTAGTTATCGAGTCTCATTGTACTTGTTTGCATGTTTTAAGGCTTACTCTTATTCCGGTCATGTCTTAGTTAATTTTTACTTTGAGCCTAGTGAATGGCTTTTGGAAATGAGGTGAATTTTGTGTGAGATGTTGGGACTGATTCGAGGAAATAATGAAGCCTGAATGGCTGGAAAAGTAAGAATTTTAGGGGAAGTGCTGCCCGATTTTCTAGGCCGTTTGGTTCCTTTAAGTTGGATTTGCCTTTTGGTAGAAATGAAGGGCTTTTGGGTTGTTGAACCTAGGTCTTCATGTTACCTTTTTGTTCCCAAAAATCATGTTTTGCACCCTTGCATTAGTAATTATTTGGCGAGGCATACGACTAGTAGTCGAGCCTCACATGTGTATTCTGTTTACTCGATTCTGGAAGTGAAACCTTCAATTGGTTTATTTTGATTATTTTAGGGTTTCTTGGCGATTAAGGCCAATCTGAAGTGAAAACTTTTGAAGTTGAGCCGGTGAGTGTACCACTCCCCTCCATTGCTGTTTAACTTGATTTCTGCTCTGCAATCTGTTTAATTTGTTTGAGACGAGAGTGTACTTTATCACACTCGTTCTCTTGTCTGTTCATATGCCAATTTACCATGCAAATTTTGAATCTGTTATCTGTGTCTACATCTGTTCGGATTTCTATGACCTATGAGCTCAATCCTGTGGCTAAGTTATTCGAGTTGGGCCGGCAAGGGCCTGGACGATTAGATAACGAACCACGGTAGTCTGTTCAGGAATTTTGGGTATTGAGACCCTTGATTCTGGGTATACTCGAGTATTACCATTTCTGTTCGTTTGCGGTGAGCGGGCCCGGTAAAGGGGTGTTTGGTGAACGGGATTCGGTGTAAGGAGGGGTCTACGGACGTTGGTTCTATATACGTTGGCGGAGTGTCAACTTCGATCAAGCTTCGGTGACGCAAATGGGAATTTGGCTCCTGAGAGCCACCTGTATCCTTCCTATGTGAATCATTAGTTACTTTACTTTACATCTAGCATGTGTATCTGATTTGTTAAATGTGAAATGCCATGATTTTTCTGCTATATGTCTGGTACCTCATTGAGCGCAAGCTCACCCCTTTCTGTTCCTTTTGTTTTCCTTACAGGAACCTCTTTTGGAAATCATGATTTTGAAAAGCGAGTTGAGCTAGTTAGATAATCTTTTGTTCTTTTGTATAGCTCCTCGAGGGGAAGCAAACTCTAAATGTACTTCGTTTCACTGGTTCCATCTGAATTGTAAACCTAGCGACATGTATATATGAAAATGTTTTTTTCCATGTGATTTTGGTAAGTTACTGTTAAGCTTGGCGGTTTTCAATCATTCAATTCTTTTGGGTCCTATCTCGTGTAATATCGGATTTGTGTGATTCGACTCCGTAGTCCTGGCGAGAGCTGGGCAGGCGGTCCGCCGAACCCTTTGATTCGCCTTAGGGTATGGTGGGGCTGTCACATTCCATCTTGGGTTTGAACCACTTGGAGTCCAAGGAAGAAATTTAATTCTTCCATCATGCTCATTTCAAACTCTTTTTGCATGATATTGAAAAAATCCTTGCACAAGCTTTCATTAGTAGCACCGAATATAATATCATCCACATATATTTGCACAATTAAAAGATCACGTGAACTTTGTTTAGTGAAAAGAGTAGTATCCACAATACCTCTTTTAAAATCATTTTCAATCAAAAAACCACTCAAATGTTCATACCATGCTCTTGGAGCTTGTTTTAGTCCATACAAAGCTTTTGAGAGTTTAAATACATGATTTAGATAAATTTCATTTTTAAAACCAGGAGGTTGATCAACATATACTTCTTGATCAATAAATCCATTTAAGAAAGCACTTTTAACATCCATTTGAAATAATTTAAAGTTCTTGAAACATGCAAAGGCCAAAAATATTTTGATTGATTCCAGCCTAGTTACGGGTGCAAATGATTCATCAAAATCAATTCTTTCTTCTTGAGTATATCCCTTGACTACAAGTCTGGCCTTATTCCTCACTACCTCACATTTGTCATTCATTTTGTTTCTAAAAACTCACTTTGTGCCAATGATAGAATGATCTTTTGGTCTAGCAACTAATGTCCACACCTTGTTCCTTTCAAATTGATTTAACTTCTCTTCCATAGCTAAAATCCAGTTCTCATCTTTCAAAGTATCAACAATATTTTTGGGTTCAAAGTATGAAACTAATGTAAAATTATCCATTAGTTGTTTAGAGGAGGAACGAGTTCTGACCTTCTCGGATGGATCACCAATGATGAGCTCCTTAGGGTGGCTTTGAGCAAATTTCCAAGCTCTTGAAAGATCGTTAGGTGTACTAGTGTCTCTGTCATTGTCTTCCCTTGCTGGACTGTCTTGAGTTTCATCTTCCTTTGAATCATTTTCTGGTGAAGCAATGCCTTGGTCAGTGATTGTGAGTTGCTTTAGTTCTTCTTGAATACCTGCATCATCATCTTCACCACTACTTATGGAAATGTCACCAATAGATTCATCAAAAGTGATATGTCTAGCTTCCTCTATAACCAAAGTCTTTCGATTATAGACTCTAAAACCTCTCTTTTTCTCACAATATCCCAAGAAAATTCCCTCATCAGATTTTTTATCAAACTTTTCGAGATGTTTCTTGATGTTTAAAATGAAACATTTGCAACCGAAGACTTTAATGTATCCAACTATAGGCTTTTTATCAAACATTAGCTCATAGGAGGTTTTGTTCAAGATTGGTCTTAAAAGAACTCTATTCATGGTATAGCAAGCTGTATTTATAGCTTCAGTCTAAAAATATTTTAGTAAGTTACACTCACTTAGCATGGTTCTAGCAGCCTCTTGAAGAGTTCTATTCTTTCTTTCAACAACCTCATTTTGTTGGGGAACTCTTGCAATTGAAAATTCATGTGTAATACCGTTGTTGTTACAAAATTCTAGAAAGCCACAAAAATGAAATTCTGAGCCATTGTCACTTCTGATTTTGATGATTTTCAATCCAATCAAATTTTGAACTTTTGCAAATAGTGAAACAAAGTTTTTGAAAAATCATCTTTGTGTGCAAGAAATATCACCCAAGTGTATCTAGAATAATCATCAACAACAACAAAGCAAAATCTTTTGCCACCTAAGCTGGTAGTTTGTGTAGGACCAAATAAATCAAGATGTAAAAGTTCTAGAGGCTTTGTAGTAGAAACACATTTCTTGGGTTTAAAAGACACTTTGACTTGTTTTCCAAATTGACAAGCATCACAAATTCTGTCCTTTTCAAATTTGATCTTTGGCAGCCCTCTAACAAGTTCCTTTTTGGAAATTTCTTTTAGCAGATCCATATTGAAATGACAGAACCTTCTATGCCACAGCCAGGAGTCCTCATTTGCTACTTTGAGACAACTAAGGCTAGAGGAATCAACTTTTTCAAGGATGACTACATAAAATGTCATTAACTCTTTTTCCTTTGAAAATAGTGGTGAACTTTGAGTCAAGAACAAGGCATTCATGCTTTTTAAATAACACAAACAGATTCCTATCACACAATTGACTAACACTTAACAAGTTATAGCTCAAATTATCAACTAAAAGAACATTGTGAACAAAGGTTTGACCATTCTTGTGACGAGCCCACCTCCCCCTAAGGCGTACCAGAGGGTTCGGCGGACCGCCTGCCCAGCTCTCGCCAGGACTCACTCACTATCTAAAACGAATCGCGTGCGTACATCCATGAACCATAAATAACATCGACAACTCAAACTTATAATTTACATTGATACAATTCAAGGTACAAGGTCTCAATATACCAAACTAGTTCAAAGCGTATACAAACCAAATACAAAACATTCTATTCGAGGAATAGCACGAGTACAAGACAAAAGTCAAAAGTCAAACGACTAGACTACGCTAGCCTTTACACGTCTCACGCGTCACTCGTACCCCTGTAAGGAAAACAAAACTAATAGGGTGAGCCAAAGCTCAGCGAGGTTCCAGATATCAAATTGTCCAGCAAACAAGATAATAACAAGGTAATAGTGAAATAGCGAGCAAACGAGTTCAAGTAAAGAGATAATACTTCAAGTAGTCAAGAAATGTGTGGATCATGTTCACAAGTAAGGATACAGTTGCTCATGTCACGGCTCCATCCCAAGTTGATCAAATAGTAGTTGACACTCCGTCAACTTTCAAGTAATAACCAGTCCAAAAGAAAACTCCACTTCTCGCCAGCCTCCGTCCACCAATCAATCCCCTTCTTCGGGCCCGCACGCCACACCAAACACGGGTGGTAATACTCGAGTATACCGAATTGCCGAGGAGATAACACTCCACTCGACCTTACTAGTGACCCAGGGTTTGTTATCTAATCGACCAGGCCCTTGCCGGCTTGACTCGATTAACTAGTCTCAGGGTTTCTGGAATTCCAGGCAAAATATAATTCACGTACATGTAGAGCAAGTCAAGTAAAGTCGATAAACAAGAACAAATTTGGATAGGGCAAGTGCGATAAAGTACACCCTTTCTCTATCAAATCACATATATATCACGTACTCACGTTGATCAAAGATAAATGGCAAATATCGAGTTCAATCAGATAAATGGCAAATATCGAGTTCAATGGAAGCACTCACCAAAATAGTGCCTCTAGTGCTCGTGTCTGGGTGGTACTCTGGGTTTGGAGTCCAAATCTGCGATAAAACTTAACTTGAGAACTTTGAAAATCAACTAAGGTTCGAAACTTAAGCGTTTCGTTCAATAGGAATCAAGAAATTGAAATTCACTTGAGAAATAGTCGTGAAATAGTTGCTCACTTTTCGAACTGAAAAATTTGATAACATGTTTGCTTGGAGATGACTTTTGAGTCAAAAGTGCAAGTAAAACGGTTTCATAGTGATTCATATCGTTTTCCTAAGAGTACGAGTTCGGCCAAGTCCTAACGTATAACCCTCGATAAACAAAGTAGCAAAGGTCCTCGATAGTTCAAGTGATAATCACTTTCAATCTTTACTCAAGTTGCAAGTATAGTTTTCTAGTCCTCAAACGTAAATTCGGGCAGCAGGCCCTTTGTGTTTACCTAATTTTCTAGCCATTTAGGCTTCATTATTTTTCCTCAGCCAGTCCCAAATTCATACATATCATAGATTCAGGTAAATAGCCATTCCATAGGCTCATAACATCATAAGAACAAAAATCAAAGTGATAACGAGTGCGGAAATGTAACCTAGCAAAAGACAGATTTGACGCGGGGTTGCAGAAATAACATATCTAAGGCTACGCTTATCGGATTGAGGTGTAATTTATACCGTTTCGAAGCTAAGACACAGGGCTACAACTTTCATGAAGATCACTTAGTCTAGTTTCCAATGCAACCTAGTCAAATCCTCAATTTACAGAACCAGAATCCAACTAGTCGGCTATTTAACCACACTACACTGGAATGGTCATATCTCAGGTTACCAAAGTCCGATTAAGGTGTTCTTGGAGGCGTTTAAAAGCTAAGACAGAATAATAAAACTTTGATGTTTTGTCAAAAGGCTAAATCCCAACGGATTATAGTGAATAAACACCACCAAATAGGCTAAACTGTCCACGCGGAACTCTGGAATGTACCCTAGAACAGCGAGGGTATTTTCATCTTTTCACAAGCTACATAGCTCCGATTGAGTTGAAAGTTTGTAGGAACCTATAAAATCTTTTAGGCCAAGCCTAGAACATCTTTTCATCTTTCATGTTTTAGGCCAAGCCTAATTTGGCCTCTAAATATGAGTTCCAAAACCGGGCAGAACTGAATTAGGAAATTCCAGAAATCTGAAATTTTTGGTTTCCAATGAAACTCTCTTCAATTCCTTGTTCCAAACTCTACCAAAGCCCCTTATATAATCTTATATACAACATCTATCAACCATACAACCAGTTTAGGTAGAAATTAATCAAACCCTAACTTGCTCAAATCATCCAAAATTCATCACAACAACTTGCATATCTTGTAATCAAGCCAAAACATGAACTGGATAGCATCTTAAACCAAAATAAAAGAATCAAAGCCATAAATCAGACTTTATACCTCAAAAACAAAGCTTGAAAGAGTGATTATTCACCTCCTTTAGAAATTCTTTGGTTCCACAAGCTTCCCAACTCATAACCCACACTTTAATCGGTTTAGTTTTTTAATTCTTCACTTGGTTGGTGTAACTCAAGAAGAAAATGGTGCAACTCTTGCTCTCCCTTTCTCTCTCTCTATTCTTGGCCAAGAGCAGAAAAATATGAGGAAGAAAGGCTGCTCTTATAGTGTTAAGAAGACAAGAGGATTAGGATGAATTTAGGCCATAAGCTTGCCAACACTTGGCTCGAGCTCAACCACAAAATTTCTTTTCTCTTTCCTTGCATTTTAAGCCTTCAAATTCGGTCAAGCGAGCTGGAAATTAAGGAAATATTTTGCTCAAATTTTAATGAGCTCATGTGGTAAGAAAGTGGTGATCAAGTGGTGCGTTCAATCAGTAGTGCGCGGTACCCGTCGGTTCGCGCCGTTTTTCTTAGAAACGCACGTACTAGGATTTTTACTTCCTATTCACTAACCTTGTATCATTGCTCCTAATCACATATTATTTCTGACTTAAAAGTCATTTTTAATCACCAAATTTGATCGCTGTTCCGTACCGAAAATTCATCCGGCGAAAAATCGCGAAAACCCTAATTTTGCTCCAATCTTGAAACCAAAAGTGAAACCCTACTTTCTAGGTTTATTTTCACTCATTGTGGAATGATTTGGGTAGGAGGGCTTTAATAAATAATAATTTCCAAATAAAAGGCATTTTTGAGAAAAATATAAGAAATTTGTGAGTCCTCACAATTCTTGCCAATATCACCAATTCCAACAGTTTTGGCTTTGTTATCATCTCCAAATGTTACCTTTCCGCTTGCTTTTGGCTTGAGCTTGATGAACTGTGATGGATCACCAGTCATATGTCTTGAGCATCCACTATCTATGAACCACTTTGATTCCTTAACAATATTCACCAGGTTCACCTACACAAAAATCCACAAAATAATATTTGGTACCCTTTATTTTTTGGGTCATTGAGAGTTAGCATTGTGTCTAACCATCCACATGCATCTCATGCCATTTCTCATATTTTTCCTAACATAACAATTGCTTTTTATGTGACTAAATTGACAACAGAAGCTACACATAGTTAATGAATTATTCAAATGAATAGGTTTAATAAATCTGATTTGCCTTTTCCTATAGATAGTAAACTCATTTGCACTATGATTCAATATTTTCTGATGAGTACCAAAGTGAGGTTGTGACAGCCCCACTTTCCCCTAAGGCGAACCAAAGAGGTTAGCGGACTGCCTGCCCAGCTCTCGCCAGGACTAACGGTGCAGGCAAACACGATCTAAGACGTTTCGGGAAAATAATACCCGCTCACACAAGCCGAAATCGCAAAATAGCCAAACGCAAACTAAACCGTCGGTGAATAGTGGGTGCCATGTCATATAACTCGGAAAAACATTCCCAAACTAAATAGGACACATAAACAGGGTTAAAACAGTGTTATACACATACGTTTGTAAATTTACAAAACAAAAGGGAGATAATTGGATCAAAATACATTTAGGGTTTTGCCCAAAAGGAGCTATTCAAATTACATTCACATAAGCTCAACTCGGCAACCAACATTCATAGCCTTTCCAAAAGTATTCAAATTCCTGTAAGGAAAACAAAAGGAATAGAGTGAGCTTACGCCCAGTGAGATACTACCATTCAAGCAGCAAAGTTCATATAAGCATAAAGCTTTTCATTCCAATTCATCAAAAGTAAGCCAATAGCACGCATCAGTAGAGTTAATAAAAGGATACGAGCGGCTCTCAAGAGCCCCTTTCCTCGCTTGCATTCTTGATCAGACCTCATTGACCCTCCGTCAATGTTTAAGAGTAACCAACCGTAGGCTCCACTTTACTTCCATTCCTTCCACCCAACATACCCCTACCGGGCCCGAACTCAAAACAGTAGAAATTTGGTAATACTCGAGTATACCGGAATCAAGAGTCTCACTACTACAAGATTCCAGACCAAGCCCTCGCTGGCTCGATTCAATCGACTACCAATGGGGTTGAGCTTCGTAGTAACAGTAAAAGCCGTTGGATCCTCGTCCAAACGACACCAAATCCAGGTTTTCATGTACATTTCAAGTACCACTGTGAAACAGTAGACAGTCGTATATAACACAAAAGGGGTGAGGGCGATCAAGTACACCCTCACTTTAATCAGTTTCAACAGTGCAAATAAGCCTTCAAGGCATCAAGTTCAATATAATAAAGCCACATTGTAAACAAACAAGTGAGTAGTACACTCACCAAGCAAGCAAATGATATTTCATAAATTTCCGCCCAAAGAGCGTCTTGGACCACCGTCACGTCCTAAAACATTCAAATAAGCACAATAGGACTCGATTACAAGTCATAAACCAATTCCAAATACTACCAAAATAGGGCTCCAGAAGAATGTATAAGCACTAGAGTAAACCAGGGAAATCCAGAAATGGAATTAAGCTCTAAACCATAAAAATAGTTTTTGACATCATTTTATGGTTTTGGCACCATTGACACTATGATTATCGGATGGAGGTGCAATACACACCGTTTCGAAGCTAAGAGGTAGGGCTACAATGTTGAAGAAGGCCACTCAGTCCAGTTTCTAGTGCAACCAGGTCAAAAATTCAATATACTAAACCAGAACCGCAAAAACAGGTTAACAAACCGCATTCTGGTTAACGAACCGTAATTCAGGCTACCTAAGTCCAAATCAAGTGATTCCTGTGAGGACTTGCAAATTCCTTATATATTTCTTGAAAATTTCCTTTTATTTGAAAATTATTTGGAAAATACTATTCTATACCATCTTACTACTCAATCACCCTAGAAAAAGTACCAATGATCATAGGAAATTAGGGTTTTCCTTTCCGATTTGAATTCGAAGTGAAATAGGGTTTTTCGTGTACCCGTAGTGTAATTATCCGGTATGGAGTAAGGATCAAATTTGGTGCTTAAGAGTGAATTTTAGGTGAGAAATAATATGTGATTAGAAGCTATGATATAAAGTTAGTGAATAGGAAGTAAAAACCCTAGTACGTGTAATTTAAGGAAAACGGTTAGAACTGACGTGTACCGTTCGTTACCAAGTGAGTGCACCGATTAAACCCTACTTTATTTCTTTAATCTCCTCATTTTATTTTGACTAATTAACCCTCAAAATATCTTATACATGAGTCACCATGGTGGGCCAAAGGAAGAAGGAAGAAAACTCTAGAAAGGACACATGTCAAGCTCTTATTGGAAGGAGTTTTGACTAATTTGTCTCAACCATCATAAAACAAGAATTTAACCAAATCTTCTCCATTTCTTCACCACCTTGGCTGAAAATAGAGAGAGAAAAAGGGGAGAGAAACTTCATCTTCATCAACTAAATTTCTTGCCTAATCTTAAACTCCAACCATAAATCTTGTGAACCACTTCACCAAAACTACTCTTTAGGGAAGATTAGAGTTTTGTATGGCAAGATTTTGAAGGAAAGATTGTGGTCTTCTCCTACAAGCATCCTAGGAAGGTATCATGGGTTTTCACCCTTTTCTTTTTCCCAATTTTGATTAAATATGGCTAGAAACTTTTAATTTTGAGTTACAACGGTTAATTAGTGAGTTTTGTTGGAGTTGGGGGGATGATTAGCTAGGGTTTCATTTTCAGATTTGATTATGATCATATATCCTTTAATTGATTTTATGAAGTTGCTAGTTGGAGGCTTTGATGATTTAAACCTAACAAACATGAAATTCTAGCAACAAAGTTCTAATTCCAGGTTTAAATTCTCACAAAACACCATTCTGCCCGTTTTTGTTTCATCAAGATAGAGGCTGAATTAGACTTTGGATAAAACATGAAAGTTGTATATAATGATTATTTATAGGTTCCTACAAAATTTCAGCTCAATCGGAGTAATGTAGCCTGTGAAAAGACCGAAATACCCCTTCTGCCCTGTTTCTGTCCGAAAATGAAAATCAGCCTCTATAAGTGGTTAGTTTGACCAGGAATATTACAGAATTGGTTGATGATGTCTTCTTAAGAATTATAGCCTTATATCTTAGCTTTCAAATGGATTTAGAATTACCTGAATTGGAGTTGTGTGTGCTGAGATATGAGTGAATAAAGCAGGACTGCTAGTTGATTTCTGCAGTGAATTTCGAACTGGAAAATCTGGAGTTATTTTGGTAAATTTGACCTAGTTACGGTCAGAACTGGACTGAATGGTCTTCATCAAAGTTGTAGGGCTTTGTCTTAGCTTTTCAAAACCTCCAACAATGCCTTAAACGGACTTTGGTAGCCTGCGATATGGCCATTTAAAGGTAGTACGATTAATTAGCCGATTAGTTGGAACTTGGTTCTGGGAATTAGGAATTTGACTAGGTTACACTAGAATTTGGACTAAGTGGTCTTCATAAAAATTGTACCCCTCTGTCTTAGCTTCGAAACGATGTAAATTTCATCCCAATCTGATAAGCGTAGCTTCGGATGTGTCCGTTACGCAAAACCCGTCAAATCTGTCTTTTACGAAAACTCATTTCCGCACATGTTGTTAACTTGATTTTGTACTCATATGACTTTGAGCCTATTGAATGGCTATTGTGATGAATTTATATTGTGTATAACTTTGGGATTGGCTGAGAAAAATAATGAAGCCATAAATGGCTGAAAAATTAGGTAAAAACAAAGGGCGTGCTGCCCAAATTTATGCTCGAGAACTAGAGAACTATACTTGCAACTTGAGTAAGGGTTAAGAGTGAATATCACTTGAACCATCTAGGATGTTTGCACCTTCTTTTACCGAGGTATATAAGTAAGGACTTGGCCGAACTTATACCCTTGAGAAATAAAATAATGACTGCTCGGAGTACGTTTTCTTTGTCACTTCGACTTAAATGGAGATTTCAAAGTTTTACGAGCAAGCATAAGTTTTACAAATATTTTACTCATAGCCTTTGGTTTAAATGTACTCTTTTCACTTCCAAAACTATACTTATATTTTGTACTAGTAGTTATTCAGATTTTCTTGGGTTTCCTTAAACTTTAGAGGGGTTTAACTGTAATATTTTCTCATGGCTATTATTAGGGTTTCTTGGTGATTGAGAGTGTTATCCGGGAGTATACCTTGGACATTATTTTGCTTAAATAGGTGAGTGTTCCTTGTTTGTTATATTTCCTTGACTTATTGGCTTGTTATTATTGATTGATAATGTGTTAAGTGCTTTCAATGATTGTTAAAACGAGTTTTCTAGGCGAGTGTGTACTTTATCGCACCCGACCTAAATAAATGTGAAATTTTCAATGATTAAATGATTAAATGCTAGTTGCGCATGAATGTAAGCCGTTTGGCTGAACTGGGCCCTATCCTTCGTTACCGATCGACTCGAGCCAGAAGCGGACTCGGTCGGGCGATATGGTGACCCTGGGTGTGAACGTTTGGTATACTCGAGTATTACCTTGTAGGTTGGTGGAGCCTGGCCAACGTCCAGGAGGGGGTGAATGAAATGAAACGAACTAACGAACGAGAGTTTTACTTACAAAAATGCATTTTCAAACAATTGGAGGAATAAGGGGAAATGTCAGGAGAACGAATGAACGAATGAAAGCATGGCTCCCTGTGAGCCCGTATCCTTTTAATGAATGTGTTATTATCGCTTTCCATTGTAAATGTTTCTTGAATTATTGATACTCTATGTTTAATGTATTGGATTGATTGTTTGGTTATGTGTTCGGAACCTCACTGAGCTTTTAGCTCATCCCTTTAGTTTTGTTTTCCTTAAGAGGGAAGGCGAGCCAGGACGGGAGTTTTGGATCAACTAGCCTAGATTAGTTTCTTGGTTTTCTTTTGTAATGGTTCTCGCCCTAGTGCTTGGCACGGGTTGGATGTATGAAGAATTGAGAACCTTTGTATATTCGATGTTTGTACTCTAATGTACATAAGTTTTGCGTTAAACTTTGGATTGTCGTTATACTTATTCCTATGTTTGATTTCAATTTTAATTGAGGACTGAAGTGAACGACTGAGTCCCGGCGAGAGCTGGGCAGGCGGTCCGCTGAACCCTTTGGTTCGCCTTAGGGGGAGGTGGGGCTGTCACAATTTCAAAGCCATCCAAAAGCTAAGACACCAGGAAACATTTCTTAAGAAGGTGTCAATAACCAAATCAGAAGTATTCTCAACCAAATTAACCAATTACAGAAGCAATTATCAATTTCGGGTAGAAACAGGACAGCAGGGGTATTTCAGTTTTTTCATAAGTTACGCTACTCCGATTGGTCTGAAATTTTGTAGGCATCTCTAAAATATCATTCCCTACAACTTTCATGTTTTAACCCAAAGCTAATTCGGCCTCTAACTATGATGAACAGTACCAGGCAGAATGAGGGGATATGAAACCCTAACTTCCAAAATTTCTTTCCAAAGCAGAAATTTTCTGCAATTAACCACAATTTACACCTTCTAGCTTCATTCAAGATCATTTCCAATCATCATCCATGGCCACAACATATGAATCATATTAAAACAGAAAAATCATGAATAATTATAAAACTTCACCAAATTCAACCGAAATCATGATATAATCCACAAAATCACCTCTTAGGCTACCACAAGTCATTAATTAGATATCATTAGATAGAGGAGAGGGGTTCCTTCACTACTCACCTTAGTAACCAAAGGAAAAGAGCAACTTGGCACCTTAATCTTCCAACCCACTTCACTAATCACCTCACAACTACTAAGAGAAGGATTTTTATGGAGAACTTTCAAGTTTAATCGATTCAAACACAAGATTTAGGCAAGATTAGAAGCAAAAGATTGAGAGTTTTCTTCCCTTGTTTTCTTGAGAGAGAGAGTCGGCCAAAGCTTGGAAATTTTGAGTGATTTTTGGGTCAATTTTTGATTTATTTGGTAAAGTAATGAATAGTGGTCAAAAGTAAGAACAATTCTCCAAGTGACACTTGTCCCTATAATTAATACATGGTTATCCTTTTGTCTCTTCACTCTCATCCATATAACAACCTCTAATTATCTCTTAGCACCTAGTAAATTAATCCCAGTATCCCAAACTTAACCTAATTGGCCGAATTTTTCCGAACTTTCCGCACTAGCGGGTCCCACGTCCGGTATACGCTCTTAACTTCTCAAAAACTAACCGATACTAGAAAAATCATCTAAAACCTATATTTACTCACAAAAATTATTTAGAAAATTTTCTAATAAAGAAAATGCATAAAAGGCGTGCAAATAATTAAAATAAGGCTTAGAAATAAGGAAATTTACGGGTTCTCACAGAGGTTTTGAAAAGTTCTTTTTGAAAACAGTTTTGTTTCTTATGTTGAAGCATCTGACTAAGATCATCCATTCTTCTTCTCAAGCTATTTTGTTCATTTTTTAGCATGTCACAGAAGTTTGTCTTTCTATCAGATTCAGCATGCAAATCTTTTTCAATCCTTTTCAGGTTCTCATTTTCATTTCTTAGACATTTGTTTTGTCGAAAAAGGCTTGCATTGTCTTGAATCAGAAAGTTAATCTTCTATTTTAGTTCTTTGTTTCTAACATAGAATTCTTTCAAACTGTTATGCATTCTTTCCATAAAATAGTTAACATCATCATCAGATTCGTTATCACTATCAGTTTGAGAGTTACAAGTAGTTACCTCTTCATCACCAATGGCCATGAAAGCCATTTGGGCAGACTCCTCTTCTTCTTCGACTTCACCTTCTGAATTGCAGTCATTCCAGATGATCTGAAAATTGTTAAATTTTGGTTTTCGTTCAACCTTGCCTTCCTTCCTTTTCTTTATTGGACATTCATTTGCGTAATGTCCAAGTTGGCCGCATTCAAAGCACTTATCAGTTTTCTTTTGGTTGAGCTCTAGCTTCCCTTTGTTTCTCAAGTTGTTGAACTGATTTGGGAATGAATTGCTAGGTCCACCTTTTCTAAATCTCCTCTTGTTGAGTATTCTTTTGAAGCTTTTCGTGATGAGTGCAATATCACTGTCATCACCTACCATGTTATCTTCATCTAAGGAGGCTGAATCATCTTCATCTTGTGAGACTTTTAGAGCAATACTCTTTCTCACCTTTGTATCTTCTTCCTCCTGCACCTTGGACTTGAGTTTCAACTTATAAGAAGTTAGAGAATTAATAAGAGATTCAATGGGCAAGGTATTGAGATCTTTAGTTTCCTCAATGGCAGTCACTTTACTATCCCAATCCTTGGATAAAGCATTCAGAATTTTTTTATTTTTCTCACCTAGAGAGTAATCATTTTCAAGTACTTCTAAGTCCTTAATAAGATCATTGAATCTGCAATACATCTTGTCAATGTTTTCATGAGGTTCCATCTTAAAGGATTCATATTTAGTGACCAGAATAGACTTCTTTTGCTCTCTCACATTCTCACTTCCTTCATGGATTTCTTTGAGTTTATCCTAAATCTCTTTTACAGATCTACAGCCTTTGACTCTAATAGACTTATTTGAATCTAAAGCACTGTATAATACATTCATAGCCTTGGCATTTAAGGTAAGATGAGTTCTATCATCACCAGTCAACTCACTCCTTGTTTTTGGTCTTGGCCTATGAGTAACTTCATCAATAATAGAGGCATCATATGGACCTTCATTGACAATAAACCACAACTCAATATCAATAGATTGTAAGAAAATAATCATTCTCTCCTTCCAACTCACATAATTTGATCCATTGAACATTGGGGGTCTAGTGACGGATTGCCCTTCAAAAAACATGGCATTGTTGGTTGTCATTTTTACTCCAAAGCCGATTGAGCTTAATCTCTAGGAGATCAATCTCTGATACCAATTGTAAGGATCGAAAACAACCTAAGAGGGGGGTGAATTAGGTGGTTTAAAAAATTAGCCAAGATATGAGTCACTTTATGAGAACTTGCCCTCTTTTTATAAAGGACCACACAATGGAGCAATAGATGAGAAAGCACAAGTGCTTAGGAGTAGAAGAGATAGACAATTTATATTGCAAGACAGTAAGTAAAAGGATAGAATAGCAAACCAAGTTTCAAACTCCACTTGAGTTTGAAAACCACTTTATATAGCAAGCTTCTTCAAGTTGATCAACTTACAACCAATCTCTTATGTACAAAGGAAGGATCACTTCCTCCTCGCCCCAAGCTGCACTTGGTCAAGCAAGGAAGTTTTACTATCACTCGGATAATCCTCACAAAACAACACTATTGAAGAAATAGAAACACACTTGAAAAGCTTATCGAAAGTTACATAACTAAGAGTACAAATCTTCTTTAAAGAGTATTCTCACACTTGAATCACTCAAGATCTAATGTAGTCTCAACGTGCAAAAGTTCTTTTTAAGTGGTTGACTTTGTTCTATTTATAAGAGACCAAAAAATTCTTTAATTAATGCTACCAACGGATAGAAGGCAGCTGAAGAGTCAATTAACCGTTGGTGGTGTCGGACGTCCGGTAGGCTTGTGACGACCCCACCTCCCCCTAGGACGTACCCTAGGGTTTAGCAAGTAGCCTGCCCAACTCTCGCTAGGAATCACTCACTCGTATCTCAAGCATACATCCATAGACAATACATAACATCGTAATTCAAACTTATAATACACAAGAATGCACAAACCAAGGTACAAAGCTTCTATACACCCAAATACTTCAAAGTGGTTACATTTCAAGTACAAATCATCCTAGTCGAGTGATAGCGCGAGTTGTGACAGCCCCACCTCCCCCTAAGGCGAACCGAAGGGTTCGGCTGACTGCCTGCCCAGCTCTCGCCGGGACTCAGTCGTTCACTCAAGCAAATCAGAAATAAAACCACAAGAAAGAGTAAAAACCAGGATCCAAAACTTAAAGTAAAACTTATATACATTGTTATCTCAGAAGGAAGTACAACCGTCGAAGATACAAAGGTTCTCAATTCACCATACCACCAGCCCGTGCCAAGCACTAGGGCGAGAACCATTACAAAACCAAAGAACTAGACCAAGCTAGTCTATACAGAGCTCTCGTCCTTGCTCGCCTTCCCCTGTTAAGGAAAACAAAACTAAAGGGATGAGCTAAAAGCTCAGTGAGGTTCCGAACACATAAGCAGCAATCCATCCAAAACATTAAATATAGAATTTCAATAATTCAAGTAACATTTACAATGGAAAGCGATAATAACACATACATTAAAAGGATACAGGCTCACTAGGAGCCATTTGTTCGTTCGTTCGTTCTCCTGACATTTCCCCTTATTCCTCCATTCACTTGAAAATGCATTTTTGTAAGTAAAACCCTCGTTCGTTCATTCATTTCATTCACCCCCTTCCCAGACATTGGCCGGGCTCCACCAGACTTCAAGGTAATACTCGAGTATACCAAACGTTCACCCAGGTCACCATATCGCCCGACCGAGTCTGCTTCTGGCTCAAGTCGATCGGTAACAAGGGGCAGTGGCCAGTTCAGCCAAAAGGCTTACATTCATGCACAAGTAACATTTCAATCGTTCAATCATTGAAAATTTCACAATCATTTAGGCTGAGTGCGATAAAGTACGCACTCGCCTAGAAAACTCATTTTGGCCAATCATTGAAAGCACTTAACACATTATCAATCAATAATAACAAGCCAATAAGTCAAGGAAATATAACAAACAAGGAACACTCACCTATATACGCAAAACAACGTGCAAAATATCCTTCCGGATATTATCTTTAGTCACCAAGAAAACCTAAGATTAAACAAGAAAGAATATTACAGCTCATCTAACACAAACAATTAGGTGGAATCAAAGAACTCGACAATTGATGAGTAGAATGTATAAAAGACTTTAAAGTGAAACGAGGACATTTGGACCCGTGGACAAAAATAACTAGGGTTTCATAGTCGAAACGTAAAACCCAACTCAAAAGGGTTATAAAATTTTCCAATGGAAACACTTGAATCAAAGACAAGTCAGAATCCAACTAGATAGGCTAAGAAATACCATTTTCGGGATCGTTTATATGGTTCAAAATCATCTCATATTCAAGTAGATATTATAAACTAAATGTCTTAATGAAATTCATGTAAAAGGGAGAACAAAATACCCAAGAAAACCCTAAACCACTCCTTTTTATTTGGTAAGCGTAAGTAAACATTTGGAGTTTCCAATTGAAGAAAGATCATGTTTTAAGATGAAAAAACAGTCATAGTATTTGCCAAACGAAAATATACAAGTTCAAATAGAAACTTAGCTCTCGAGCAAAAATTTGGACAGCACGCCCTTTGTATTTACCTATTTTTCCAGCCATTTATGGCTTCATTATTTTTCTCAACCAATCCCAAAATCATACACAATATAAATTCATCACACTAGCCATTCAATAGGCTCAAGACAATACAAGGACAAAAATTCAAGTTAACAACAAGTGCGGAAATGAGCTTTAGTAAAAGGCAGATTTGATAGGGTTTTGCGGAATGGACACATCCGAGGCTACGCTTATCGGATTGGTGTGCAGCTTATACTGTTTCGAAGCTAAGATGAGGGCCTACAACTTTGATGATGGCTACTCAGTCCAGGCTCACTCCGAGCAGAGACCACGCGAAGCAGGCTCTGATACCACCTGTGACAGCCCCACCTCCCCCTAAGGCGAACCAAAGGGTTCGGCGGACCGCCTGCCCAGCTCTCGCCGGGACTCAGTCGTTCACTACAGTCCTCAAATAAATTACAATATAAGTCTCAAATATACATCAAATGTTCCAACATTTATATATCAAAAGTGAAGCGGAAACTAATCACTTGCACTATCAACTAAAACCTCAAGAAATCAAAGCAATACAATTTTCCTAAATAAGACAAAGGTCCCTAGTTCTCACATAATTACAAGTACAATCGCAGTCTCAACTATTACACAGGATAAAACTAAAACTTCAACTGAACAGGAGATAATCCAATCATAACCCCAGAGAACTTTAATACAAATGCTTCCTTCGTCTCGTGCCCTGTGGAGGGGAATAAAAATATTTTTGGGGTGAGCTAGAAGCTCAGTGAGTAACCAGTAAAATCAGTAATCAAATATATTTCACAATCGTTCATTTCAATGATGTCATGAATCAGAAATCAAATGTACGTTTATTGCTCTCGTGAGCCAGTGAAATCATTGCACTTGAACACCCAACGCTCAAATAGATCACTTAACGTTAAACAATAAGGGGGAGCAACGTTGGTGCTCCAAATCATGTCATGAACAATAAACAGGGTGGAGATGTTGGTGTTCAGCACAAGACTCCCCAAGAACTCATTGAAGCCAAATCATGTCATGAACTCACATGCAAGCACGCATGATATGCAGTCGAGTAAATAATGCAAGAAACATTTCAAAAGTACTTTGGAAACAGTTTAAGGTAACTCACCAACCACGGCTCAGGAACCATCCATCATATATCATTACCTTGTCCGAATTCAAGCCCTAAATCACAAACTCAAAGCAATCATACATTCTCAAAGTTCGGACAGCATTTCCCCATAAATGCTTCATTTCCAACCTACAATATATCACCAATCACACATACGGTTAATAAGTAATAAAATACATCCAATTAGGCCACTCAGTCCAGTTCTTACCCTAACTAGATCAAATTTACCAAAACAACTCCAGATTTTCCAGTTCAAAATTCACAGCGGAAATCAACTAGCAGTCCTGCTTTATTCACTCATATCTCAGTACACACAACTCCAATTCAGGTAATTCCAAAGCCATTTGAAAGCTAAGATACAAGGCTATAATTCTTAAGAAGACATCATCAACCAATTTGGTAATATTCCTGGTCAAACTAACCACTTACAGAGGCTGATTTTCATTTTCGGACAGAAACAGGGCAGCAGGGGTATTTTGGTCTTTTCACAGGTTATGTTACTCTGATTGAGCTGAAATTTTGTAGGCAACTATAAAAAATCATTCTATACAACTTTTATGTTTTATGATAAGGCCAATTCGGCCTCTAACCTAGTCCAACAAAAAGGGGCAGAACTGAGTCCTAGATTTCCAGAAATCTGGAATTTTCGGTTTCAAAGGAAACTTTCTTCATTTCTTGCTTCAATCACTACCAAAGCCCCTTATATAATCTCAGATACAACATATATTAACCATACAGCAAGTATAGGCAGCAATCTTTCAAACCCTAACTCATATAACTAAAAAAAAACATACACTATCCACCCAAATCTTGATAATAGCTATCATCCACCACAAATTTAAGGTGCTAAGCCAATTTAAACAAGATCAAGAATAAGAAATGGGGAAGTCAGCATCATTACCTTGCTAAAGTGACTACCAAAAGCAACCCTAGCTCTTCCTTCCAAAATTTCACCAACACCCCACTAGCTAAACACTCAAGGAAGGTTTTAATCGGTTTAGTTTTTTGTTTCCTCACTTGGATGATTCAATTTCAAGATGGATTGGGCAGCTCTCCCTTGGGTTTTTCTCTCTCTCTCTCTCTCAGCCAAGGTAGCAGAAAAATGAGGAAGAAAGGCTGCTCCATGGTGATAAGAAGGCAAGACAATTGGTCTTGGTCAAAGAGCCATAGGTGTGTGACACTTGTGACCACCAAAGCCTTCCAAATTTCTCTTTCTTTTCCTTGCATTTTGGGCCACATATTTTGGTCACATGGCTGAGGATGAGGGGGGGATATTTTGCAAAAATATCAAGGGTATGTGGTGGTAAAGAAATGGTAGTCAAGTAGGGTGTTCAATCGGTAGTGATCGATACCCGTCGGTTCGGGCCAATTTTCTTAAATCGCGTATACTAGGGTTTTCTTCCTATTCACTAACTTTATATCATTGCTTCTAATCACATATTATTTCTCACCCAAAAGTTACTCTTAACTACCAAATTTGATCCTCGCTCGGTACCGAATAGTCACACTACGAAAAAACGTGAAAACCCTAATTCGCTCTTTCTTGAAAATGAAAAGTGAAACCCTACTTTCTAGATTCATTTGCTCTTATTGTGGGGTGATTGAGTAGTAGGGCCATTATAAAGTAATAATTTCCAAATAAAAGGGCATTTTAAGAAAAATGTGCGGGATTTTACAATTCCATTGATTACAATTAGGGTTCCGATTAAAAATGGGAAATTCAAGAAAAACGGTTAGTCATAAGTAAACTAGGTTTTTTTTTTTTTTTATCAGAGTTTAGGGTTAAAGAAGTCGGGGTATCACACGAGTACAATTCAAAATTTAAAACATCTAGACTACGCTAGTCTGCACACGTCTCACGCCTCGCTCGTACCCCCTGTAAGGAAAACAAAACTAATGGAGTGAGTTAAATCTCAGTGATGTTCCAAATATCAAATTGACCATCAAATAACGTAGAAGTAGCACAATAGTGAAATAGCGAGCAAAACAAGTCAAGAAATGAGTAATAATACTTCATATAGCCAAACAATAAATTTTCCGCATTTCGTATATAAGGATACAATTGCTCATATATTGGCTCCACCATAACTTGATCGATTGGTAGTTGACACTCCGTCAACTTTCAAATAAAGTAACTAGTCCAGTAAAATACCACTTAACTCCAATCTCCGTCCACCGACCAAACCCCTTACCGGGTCCGAACTCCACAATAAACACTGGTGGTAATACTCGAGTATACCGATTAGTCAAGGAGATAACACTCCGCTCGACATCACTAACTACCTAGGATTCATTATCTAATCGACCAAACCCTTGTCGGCTCGACTCGACTAACTAGCCACAGGGTTTCTAGAATTCCAGACAAGATACAATTCATATGCATGTATATCAAGTCAATTGAAATCGATGAACAAGGATAAATCACATTAGGGCAAATTCGATAAAGTACACTCTTGCCCTATCAATTCACGTATGTATCATGTAATCACATTGGTCAAGTGTTAAACACAAATGTCAAGTTCAATCAGATATTTGGAAGCACTCACCAAAATGTAGTGCTTCTAGTGATCACGTCTAGGTTGTACTCCTGGTTTGGAGTCCAAATCTACGATAAAATATTGTTTAAGAACTTTGGAAATCGACTAAGATTCGAAGCTTAAACGTTTCGTTTAACAAGAATCAAGTAATTGAAATTCATTTAGAGAATATTCGTAAAACTCTTGCTCGCTTTTCAAACTGTGAGACTTGGTAGCAATTATACCTGGAAATACCATTTGAGTCGAGAGAACGAGGAAAAACGTATTTCTATTAGTCGTTATTTCCATTTTCCCAAGGGTACAAGGTCGGCCAAGTTCTAACTTATATACCTCGATAAAAGAAGACACAAATATCCTAGATGGTTCAAGTGGTATTCGTTCTCAAATCCTTACGCAAATCGCGAGTATATCTATCTAGCCCTCGAGCGCAAATTTGGGCAACACGCCCTTTGCATTTACCTATTTTTCAGCCATTTATGGCTTCATTCTTTTTCTCAATCAGTGCCAAAATCACACGCAAATAGTCTTATTATAATAGCCGTTCAATAGGCTCAACATCATACAATTATAAAACCATGCTACAGAAATGACCGGAAATAGGGTTTAAGGCAAAAAGTAAAAGACAGGTTCGATGTCGCTTAGCGCTCACAACTGAAGCTACGCTTATCAGATTGGGGTGAAATTTATACCATTTCGAAGCTAAGACAAAGGGTTACAACTTTGATGAAGACCACTCAATCTAGTTTGTGAGAACCCGTAATTTTCTCATTTTCTAGGTTTTATTCTCTTTAATAGCATGTTTTCTGCATTTTCTTTATTAGGAAAATTTTCCCGATAATTTTTATGAGTAAATACAGTTTTTAGATGATTTTTCTAGTATCGGTTAGATTTTTAGAAAATAAGAATGTATATCGGACGTGGGACCCGCTAGTGCGGAAAGTTCGGTAAAATTCGGCCAATTAGGTTAAGTTTGGGATACTGGGATTTAATTACTAGGTGTTAGGAGATAATTAGGGGTTACCTGAATGAATTAATATTGGAGAGACAAAAGGATATGGATAAACCTAAAAGGTGCTAGGTGGCGCGATTTGATTGGAGGGTGGACTTTGACCAATTTCTTTTACCTTTACTAAACTTGAATTTTGACCAATTTGAGCTTCATTTGTCTTCCTCTTGGCCGAGCAACATAAGGAGAAAAGAAAGAAAATCCCTCAACTTTTGCCTTCTATTTTCTTGCTCAATCTCTTGATCCAACCGTTAAAACTTCGATTTACTCCATAAAACCTCTTAGTTTAGTGGTATTAAGCTTGGTTGTGAAGTGGTTTGGAGGAGCAAGGTGCTAAATTGGGTTTTATCTTGGGTTTGCAAGGTATGTGACCAAGGAACCTTCCCTTGATCCTATTAATGTTCAATTGGTACCTTATGTGAGTTAAAGAGATAATTTTTGGTGTTATTTAGTGACTTTTGGTTGAAATTGGTGAAGTTTTATATTTATTTGGGATTTTTCTGTTTTCATATGATTATCATTGTGTGGCTATGTATGATGATTGGAAATGATATTGAAGGAAGCTAGAAGGTGGAAAGTGTGGTTAATTGCAGAAAATTTCTGTTTTGGAAAGAAATTTTGGAAGATATGGTTTCATTTTCTTACATTCTGCCCGGCACTGTACCTCATAGTTAGAGGCTGAATTGTCCTTGAATTAAAACATAAAAGTTGTAGGGAATGATATTTTAGAGATGTCTACAAAATTTCAGGTCAATCGGAGCAACGTAGCTTGTGAAAAGACTGAAATACCCCTGCTGCCCCTTTTCTACCCGAACTTGGTAATCAGTTATGGTAATTGGTTAATTTGATAGGGAATGATTCTGATTTGGTTGTTGATGTCTTCTTATGAATTGTAGCCTTGTATCTTAGCTTTCGGATGGATTTGGAATCACTTGATTTGGACTTAGGCAGCCTGACTTATGATGTTTGAACCAGAATGCGGTTTGTGAACCTGTTTTTGCGGTTCTGGTGTAGTATATTGAACTTTTGACCTGGTTACACTCGGAACTGGACAGAGTATCCTTCTCCAACATTGTAGCCCTATCTCTTAGCTTCAAAACGGTGTTTATTTCACCTTCATCCGATAATCTTAGTGCCAATGGTGCTAAAACCGCAAAATGATGTCAAAAACTGTTTTTAGGGTTTAAAGTTTAATTCCATTTCCGGATTTCCCTGGTTTACTCTAGTGCTTATACATTCTTATGGAGCCCTATTTTGGTAGTATACGAATCTGATTTATGACTTGTAATCGAGTCTTATTGTGCTTGTTTGAATATTTTAGGGCGTGACGGTGATTAAAGACGCTCTTTGGGCGAAAGTTTATGAAATTTCACTTGCTTGCCTGGTGAGTGTACCACTCACTTGTTGTTTACAATGTGGCTTTGGTATATGTGAACTTGATGCCTTGAAGGCTTATTTGCTCCGTTGAACTTAATTGAGTGAGAGTGTACTTGATCGCCCTCACCCATTTGGTATCTCATAGGACTGTCTACTGTTTTACTGTAATGATTGAATGATACATGACATACTGAATTGGTTCATGAATTTGGTGTCGCTTGGACGAGTATCCAACGACCATTACTGATACGACTGAGCTCAACCCCATTGGTAATCGATTGGATCGAGCCGGCGAGGGCTTAGTCGTGAAAATTGACGAGCCATGGGGACTGTTATATGGAATCTTGTAGTAGCGAGACTCTTGATTCCGGTATACTCGAGTATTACCAAATTTCTACTGTTTGGAGTTCGGGCCCGGTAGGGGTATGTTGGGTGGAAGGAATGGAAGCAAAGTGGAGCCTACGGTTGGTTACTCTTAAACATTGACGGAGGGTCAATGAGGTTCGATCAAGAATGCAAACGAGGAAAAGGGCTCTTGAGAGCCGCCCGTATCCTTTTATCACCACTATTGATGTGTGCCTTTGCTTACTTTTGATAAGTTGGAATGAAAAGCTTTATGCTTATGTGAACTTTGCTGCTTGAGTGGTATTATCTCACTGGGCGTAAGCTCACTCTATTCCCTTTTGTTTTCCTTACAAGAAAATAAATACTTTTGGACTGGATTTGATAGTTGGTTGCCGAATTGAGCTAGATGGACATATTTTTTGTATAGCTCCTTGATTGAAACCCTAAATGTACTTTTGGTTCCGTTTCTCTTTTGATTTGGCAAACCGTACATGTATCCACTTTTGAATAACTTTTGTATGCCACTTTGGATTGTATATGCTTAATTTCAACATGTAAATATTTGCTTGATGTTTGGTTGGATTTTGACGTGTCGGTTACTATTCATGGCCGACTCCGGTTTCATTTTTTTTATTTTGACATTTTGACTTGTTTACGTGCGGTTGTATGTTCCGGAACGTATTAGATCGCTCTAAACTGACCTTTAGTCCTGGCAAGAGCTGGGCAGACAGTCCGCTAACCTCTTTGGTTTGCCTTAGGGGAAGGTGGGGCTGTCACAGGTGGTATCAGAGCCACTTCACATGGTCTCTGCGCGGAGTGAGTTTGGGCCAAGTGGTGTTATGGTCCTACTTTCATGAATGCGTCAAAAGGTATAAGTGCTCTTTTGAGCGTAAGCTATGAACTGTGCATGTCATTAGTGTAAGGATCATTATCATGGGACTTGAGGAAGTTAGGTATGTATGTCGGGTAGGAATCTTTAATCTGGATGATTTACGCTTGGGACCGGCCGGCTCGAGTTGTGAATCATCTTAGATGGGGTTCTTGCGCCCGGATACGAAAGAGATGGGAGCCTAGGTTAGAAAGGATTGGGCGAACTAGAAATGTGATTCTATGAAACTTCGTGTGGTTTGTTCGTGTAAGGCCCAAAGACAACCTAAGAGGGGGGGTGAATTAGGTTGATTAAAATCTTAATCAAATTTATGCAATTTTTGCTTAATAAAATTTACCTTCTTTTCTAATAATGATCAATCAAGTAGATTAGAAGAAGAGAGCAATATTGATTCGAAAAACAAGTATAGATAAGCAATGAGAGTTTTATTAAACAAAAAGAATAAGATAGAATATCAAACCGATTGTCTACCAAGCTTTCCTCAAACTTGAAGACCAATCACTAGGTTGAGCAACTTCTCTTTGATGAAAGATGATCAACTAGTTGTACAATGGAGGGAGCACTTCCTTCTTGCCCTAAGCCTCACTTAGTCAAGCTAAGAAGTTTTACAATCACTCAGATAACCCTCAACAAAGCTACACTAATGAAACTTTCAACCACAAGAGAAAAGCTCACAAGAAATTCACACCACTTGGAGAACAAATCTAGCTTTGGAGACTATTTTCTAGCTAAAATATCTCTTGAGATCTTGTAAACAAAGTGTGCAAAAGTCCTCTTCTGAATCAGAATCGTTTGTATTTAAAGGGAGCCAAAAATGGGCTTCATTAATACTTCCAACGGATAGAAGGCAGATGAAGAGTCAGCTAGCCGTTGGAGCTGTCGGACGTCCGACGGCTTAGTCATCGTCCGATCCCATCGTCCGAAAATCAGTCAAGTTGTTGTTCGGACGTCCGATGGGATTTTATCGTCCGAGCTTCTGTGTCCGAACGTCGTCCAGAGAGTTATCAAATCTTCGTGGAATTTTTAGGACGTCCGACACGTTCGATGTGCGTCCGAGGAGTACATCCGATCCATCCGGACGTCCGATGATTCCTCACGAGCGTCCGACAGAATCTTCTTCTTAATGATCTTCATCCTTTCGGACGTCCGACCAATTCCTTAGGACGTCCGACATGAGTGTCCTGTTTTTGCTTCTTCTTTTGGTTGATTTTCATTTCTTGACATATTCGTACCTGATTCTTTGATAGGCAAAAAACACTTATATTTGAAGAGAGTTAAATAAACATTTCAAAGTCCTTTGTGATCATCAAAACCAAGAATAACATTCTCCCCCTTTTTGATGATGACAAAACAAAGGTTTGAAATGAGATTCGATGATTGCAATAAAAACTCCCCCTTTCTTAATAGACAAGAACTCCCCTTTACTTAGTGAATCATAAAAAAAAAATTTTGAAAAACTCCCCCTCACTTGGCTGCCCAACCGAATTAAACAATTATCCAAAATATGACAATTAAGCAGCCAACATCCAACATTTTACCAGTTCAATCCATCAGCCAATCCAAATTTGATCAAATAATCAATCAATCAATCATCAATCATCAATCAATCCAGTCCTCTCCCCCTTTTTGTCATCACAAAAGGGCAATCAATCACATCCATCTCATCCACAAACATCATTCAAAAATACTTAAACATCCACACAATCATCCACAAAATTCATTACATCCACACAATCATCATTCAAAATACTTAATCATCTATCAAACAGTACCAAAAGAAACATAAACATAATCATAACCAAATGTTGAATTCATCTACATATCCATTGTTGAACACCACAAACACATGAAATAAACAAAATGCAAATGTCCTAAATGGTGAACTATGTGGATCCAGGTGTTCTTCGAGAGAGCTGATATTGGGAGAGGTCCTCCTCTTCAGTTTCTTCATCATCTGCAGCAGCCTCTTCAACTGGTGCCTTGCCTTTATCTGATGTGGAAGGGCCATGAGGAGTCACAGGAGTTGATGAACCAGGGTCTGGAATTGATGAGCTTGGATCAGTGGGGTGTGGTTCTTTGTCATGGGAAACTTCCTCAACCACAGGTGGGGGAAAAAGAAGGTTCTTTTTGTCTAGGAAGGCTGTTTGTTGCTCAGAGGACATGGTGAGCATTAGACCATGTTCTAGAAGAAGAACATGCTGTTTGAGTTCACGAAGGAACTCAATCACTTCATCATTGGAGGAGGAAGCTGCTTTAGTGGCAGACTTCCTGGGATGAATGGGAGTGAGTGAAACAGATGAAGGATCATGTGTAGTCTTAGACCTCTGTTCACTAGATGATACCCCCTTATAAGCCCACAGATTATCTTTAAAAACAAGATTTTTCCTTTCAAAATATCCTTTGGTAAAGGCATAAGAAGATGCTTCTTTGGGACAAACACCTAGAATTGGAACTTTGTAAAACTCAAAAATCTTTTGAAGAAACTTTCCATAAGATAATTTTCTGCGAGAATCAATGGCATAGCGAAGTAAAAACTTGCACATGACAAAACCAAAATCAATACGAATTTTTTCTCGAAAACAGTAAAAGAGATACAACTCCATTTTGTTTGCATCAGTTCTATGGCCATCAGTGGGTACAAGCAGGTTTGAAATGATTGAAAAGGCAATTAGATTCACAGGAGCAAGATCATTCAGTTTAGCATCAGTAGAGGAGGAAAAACTTCTTTTAAAATAAGTTAACATTTTAGCCCCATCAAAATGATTATCAGCAGTAGGGTGCTCTTCATAGGAAAAGAAATTTGCAATTTTATCCTTGCATCCAGGTTCAATAGTAGTTTTTAAAATATCATTCACAATTTCAGAATCAAAGACTAAGTCTACCCCATTAACCCTGGACATAATCTCAGTCTGATCAGTGTCTTTCCTAAGATTAGCAAAGAATTGATACAGCATTTCAGGGTAATAAACATTGGGCATAGAAACGAGATGTGACCATTTCTGGAAAGCAAATAGACTCAGAATGGATTCTAAACCTATGTGGCGAAATTCAGAAGAGTTTACAATTCGTTGAGGGATGACACCTTTCTGGGATATCCAGGAGTGTTTGTCTTTTGCAGCATCATCAAAGAATGTAGGGAGTGTGGCTGATTTTGGAGGCGGTTGAGAAAAGGTTCCCTGTCCAGATTCAGGCTGAGAGGTGGGTTGTGGAGTAGGCCGTGACATTTGACCTTTTACGGCTCCTCTCTTGAAGCGTTTGGATGAACGTTTGACCGTAGGAAGATCCTCATCCTCATCCCTGAGTGGATGCTTGCGTCCGGCAGTAACCTTTCCTCCTCTTAGATTCACCATTGTGTGAAATGTGTGGAATGAAGGATGCAAATGATGCACACAGTAGTAGGGAAGTGAATCGCACAGAAATTATGGGACAAAAAGGCCTTGAACAAGATTTGACAGAGCGGTTATGAGAAAGTAGGGTTTAGAGGGAAATTTGGGACTTTACGAAATGTTATGCGATTCGGTGAAATGATCAGGAGAAACGAGTCGCAATCGATCAGGAAAAGTTTTGGTTGAGTCATTTTGGGAATGAGAGCTTCAGAATGGTATGAATTTAAGAGTGAGAGATGAGAGAGTTCTCGTCCGAGAGGAAATAGAAGAAGAAGAGTTTGAAGCAAATGAGGAAGAAAGTTACTTTAAAAAGTGTACCGTTGCACTGTCGGACGGCCGAACGAAGTCGTGCGTCCGACATCTTCATCCGAACAGGTGTTTTCTGGAAAAAATAGCTGAAGAACATTATCGGACGTCCGTTCATCTTCTTTCGGACGTCCGAAGACTTTGAGAAATTTTAAGATGATTTTTCGATTATTCCCAATTTTGATCTTAGATGAGTGAACTGATCTAATGGCAAAGCTTTGGTAAAAATATCAGCAAATTGATCTTTAGAACAAACATAATTTACACAAATTTCACCTTTTTGAACAAGATCTCGAATAAAGTGATGCTTTATATCTATATACTTTGTCCTAGAATGTTGAATTGGATTTTTGGTCAAATTAATAGCACTAGTATTATCACAGAATATAGGCATGCAGTCATATAACAATCCAAAATCATTCAAGGTATGCTTCATCCATAAAAGTTGAGCACAACATGCACTATCGGCAATATATTCCGCTTCGGTTGTAGACAAAGATATTGCATTTTGCTTTTTGCTAAACCAAGAAACTAAGCAATTACCAAGAAAGTGACAAGTTCCACTAGTACTTTTTCTGTCCACACGACAACCACCAAAATCCGCATCCGAATATCCATATAAAGCAAATTCACAAGATCTAGCATACCAAAGACCATAGTCTAATGTACCTTTTAAATACCTAAAAATTCTTTTAACAGCATTTAAATGTGATTCTTTTGGACAAGATTGAAATCTAGCACACAAGCAAACAGCAAACATAATATCAGGTCTACTTGCGGTTAAATAGAGTAAGCTTCCGATCATACCTCTATAGTGCGTTTCATCCACATGATTACCTTCTTCATCTTTGTCAAGTTTTGTAGAAGTGCACATTGGAGTTCCAACTTGCTTTGAGTCTTCCATGCCAAACTTTTTCAGCAATTCCTTGGTATATTTTGCTTGATTTATAAAAATTCCCTCAAGGGCTTGATGTATTTGAAGTCCAAGGAAGAAATTTAATTCTCCCATCATACTCATTTCAAATTCACTTTGCATAGTGGTGGAAAAATCCTTGCATAGATACTCATTAGTAGCACCAAAAATAATATCATCAACATATATTTGCACAATAAGAAGGTCATTTAACACTTGCTTAGTAAACAGTGTGGTGTCCACAAAACCTCTTTTGAAACCATTTTCAATCAAGAACCACTTAATCTTTCATACCAAGCTCTTGGAGCCTGTTTTAAACCATATAATGCTTTAGATAGTTTAAACACATGACTTGGAAATTTTGTATTTTCAAAACCGGGAGGTTGATCCACATATACTTCTTGATCAATAAAACCATTTAAAAAGGCACTTTTAACATCCATTTGAAACAATTTGAAACCTTTGAAACAAGCAAAAGCAAGAAGCATTCTAATAGATTCTAATCTTGCTACGGGAGCAAATGTTTCATCAAAATCAATTCCTTCTTCTTGTGCATATCCTTTAGCAACTAATCTGGCTTTATTCCTTATAACAACACCTTTATCATCCAATTTATTTCTAAATATCCACTTTGTGCCAATGATAGGTTGATTTTGAGGTCTATCAACAAGTGTCCAAACCTTATTTCTCTCAAATTGGTTAAGTTCCTCTTGCATAGCCAAAATCCAGTTATCATCCTTTAAAGCATCATTGATATTTTTGGGTTCAAAAAGAGAAACTAAAGCAAAATTGTCTATCAATATTCTAGATGAAGAACGAGTCTTTACCTTTTCGGATGGATCACCAATTATAAGCTCTCTTGGATGATTTTGGCTGAATTTCCAAGCATTGGGAAGATCTTTGACTGAATCATCATTCTCATCTTCATCACCCTTTTCTTGATCATTATGAGCTTCATCCATCATTTCCATTGCTGCTGGTTTAGAAATTCCTTCATCACCAATTTTCAGCTTTTCCATTCCTTCACGAACACCTACATCATCATCCTCACACGACCTTTTGGAATTATCATCATTATTTTCATCAAATGTTATGTGAATGGCTTCTTCTATCACAAGAGTCCTTCTATTAAAGACTCTATATCCTCTTTTGTTCTCACAATAACCCAAAAATATTCCTTCATCAGATTTTTTCTCAAACTTACCAAGATGTTCCTTTAAATTTAAAATAAAACATTTACAACCAAAGACTTTGAAATATCCAACCGTAGGTTTTTTATCAAAAATCAATAAATCAGTTCATAAGAAGTCTTATTCAAGATGGGTCTCAAAAGGATTCTGTTCATCACATAACATGCAGTGTTTACCGCTTCAGCCCAAAGGTATTTTGGCAAACTACATTCACTCAACATAGTTCTAGCAGCCTCTTGTAGTGTCCTATTTTTCCTTTCTACAACACCATTTTGTTGTGGAGTTCTAGCAATTGAAAACTCATGTGTTATGCCATTATGATCACAGAAATCTGGAAAACCACAATACTTGAATTCCGTTCCATTATCACTTCTAATCCTAACAATTTTTAAGCCAAGCAGATTTTGCACTTTAGCAAACAATGAAGTGAAATTCTTGAAGGCATCATCCTTATGAGCAAGAAATATCACCCAAGTATATCTAGAATAATCATCCACAATCACAAAGCAGTATTTCTTACCTCCCAAGCTAGTGATTTGAGTAGGACCAAATAAGTCAAGATGCAAGAGTTCTAAAGGTTTAGAAGTTGAAACACACTTCTTTGGTTGAAAAGAAACTTTTGTTTGCTTTCCAAATTGACAAGCATCACAAATTTTATCCTTTTCAAAACAGATTTTTGGCAAGCCTCTAACCAGCTCCTTTTTTGAAATCTCCTTTAGTAAATCCATGTTAAAATGACAAAGTCTCCTATGCCACAACCAAGGATCTTCATTTGAAACTTTAAGACATTTGAAGCTAGAAGAATCAATTTTATCAAGAACCACAATATATATGTCGTTAAACCTCTTACCTTTGAACACAACATTATATTTGGAATCAAGCACAATGCATTCATGCTTTTTAAACAACACATTCAAGTCTTTATCACACAATTGACTAACACTAAGCAAGTTATAACCTAAATTATCAACTAAGAGCACATTATGAACAAAAGTTTCACCATCCTTACCAACATCACCTATTCCAATTGTCTTAGCTTTCACATCATCACCGAATGTCACCTTTCCACTTGATTTTGATTTTAGCTTTATGAACAAAGAGGGATCACCGGTCATATGCCTTGAGCAGCCACTATCAATAAACCATTTGGACTTGTTTGAGCCTTTTTCCTGAAAAGAGAAAATGTTTGGTACCCTTTTTAATTTTTGGGTCCACAATAGTTAGCATTGTATCTCACTAACCATATGCATTTCATCCCTCTGTTCAGATTTCTTTTCACATAGCAATCTCCTTTCAAATGCCCTTTTTGACAACAAAAATCACACATAATGGAAGAGTCCTTAACATGTACTGGTTTGACATATCTCAATCCATTTCTTCTATATGTAGTGAAACCATGTGCATTTTTGTTGCGTGCTAATGTTCTTTAATGAGCAGTAAGAAAGGTAGATGACATGTTCTTTTTGAGAAAATCTTGTTTTCTTGCTTTCAAAGTGTCATCCAAGTTGTCCATCTTTTTTTTCAAATCACCATGTCTTTCCTTCAGCATTCTACAAATATTTGTCTTTCTATCAAGCTCATTTTGAACATTAAATCCGGCTCTTACAAGACAATCATTGTCAGTCTTTAGTTGCTTATTTTGTTGAAGAAGACTTGTATTTTCATGAATGAGAAAAGTAATTTTCTGTTTTAGCTGCTTGTTTTTATCATAAGATTCCTTCAAGGCATTATGCAGTTTTTCAACAAAGGATTCAAGATCATCATCTTCTTCATCGTCACTTTCAGATTGAGAGTGTATGGAAGTTACCTCATTATCTCCAATAGCCATGAAGGCCATTTGAGCTGATTCTTCCTCTTCTTCAACTTCCCCTTCAGAGTTGCATTCATTCCAAGTAATCTGGAAGTTGTTGAATCTTGGCTTTCGATCAGCTTTCCCATCTTTCATTTTCTTCATGGGGCATTCGTTTGCATAGTGTCCAGGCTGTCCACATTCATAGCATTTATCCACTAGCTTCTTGTTGAATTCTTGTTTTCCTTTGTTCCTTGCATTTGATGAATAATTTTGAAATTGATTGCTAGGTCCTCCCTTTCTAAACTTCCTTTTATTCAAGATTCTCTTGAAGCCTCTTGTGATGAGAGCAAGATCATTATCATCACCATCCGAGTCTTCATCATCCAAGTGAGCTGGATCATCTTCACTTTGAGTAGTCTTCAGAGCAATATTTCTCTTTGCTCTAGCATCCTCTTCCTCCTGCACTTTAGATTTCAGTTTCAACTCATAAGAGGTTAGTGAGTTAATGAGAGATTCAATAGGCACAGAATTTAAATCCTTAGCCTCCTCTATTGCAGTCACTTTATTTTCCCATTCTTTGCCCAATGTATTGAGAATTTTCCTGTTCTTCTCTCCCAAGGTGTACTCTTTGCCCAACACCTCGAGATCTTTGATCAAGTCATTGAACCTACAATACATTTTGTCAATATCCTCAAGAGGTTCAATTTTAAATGATTCATACTTTGTGACCAAGATAGCCTTTTTCTGTTCTCTCACGTTGTCACCACCCTCATGGATTTCTCTTAGCTTATCCCACATTTCTTTGGCCGATTTACAGCCTTTTACTCTAATTGATTCATTTGAATCTAAGGCACTATAAAGAACATTCATGGCTTTGGCATTCAGTGTAAGATTAGTCCTATCTTGAGCATTCATTTCAGCTCTTCTTTTTGGCCGAAGCAACCCTGTATCTGCATCAAGAAAGTTAGCTTCATGCGGTCCTTCACTCACAATAAACCATAGCTCAATATCAATAGATTGGAAAAAGATAATCATCATTTCTTTCCAGCTAACATAATTGGAGCCACTGAACATGGGAGGCCTAGTAACAGATTGTCCCTCAACAAACATAGCATGACTGGTTGTCATCTTTACTCCAAGCTGTTAGAGCTTAATCTCTAGGAGACCAAGCTCTGATACCAATTGTAAGGCCCAAAGACAACCTAAGAGGGGGGTGAATTAGGTTGATTAAAATCTTAATCAAATTTATGCAATTTTTGCTTAATAAAATTTACCTTCTTTTCTAATAATGATCAATCAAGTAGATTAGAAGAAGAGAGCAATATTGATTCGAAAAACAAGTATAGATAAGCAATGAGAGTTTTATTAAACAAAAAGAATAAGATAGAATATCAAACCGATTGTCTACCAAGCTTTCCTCAAACTTGAAGACCAATCACTAGGTTGAGCAACTTCTCTTTGATGAAAGATGATCAACTAGTTGTACAATGGAGGGAGCACTTCCTCCTTGCCCTAAGCCTCACTTAGTCAAGCTAAGAAGTTTTACAATCACTCAGATAACCCTCAACAAAGCTACACTAATGAAACTTTCAACCACAAGAGAAAAGCTCACAAGAAATTCACACCACTTGGAGAACAAATCTAGCTTTGGAAACTATTTTCTAGCTAAAATATCTCTTGAGATCTTGTAAACAAAGTGTGCAAAAGTCCTCTTCTGAATCAGAATCGTTTGTATTTAAAGGGAGCCAAAAATGGGCTTCATTAATACTTCCAACGGATAGAAGGCAGATGAAGAGTCAGCTAGCCGTTGGAGCTGTCGGACGTCCGACGTCTTAGTCATCGTCTGATCCCATCGTCCGAAAATCAGTCAAGTTGTTGTTCGGACGTCCGATGATATTTTATCGTCCGAGCTTCTGTGTCCGAACGTCGTCCAGAGAGTTATCAAATCTTCGTGGAATTTTTAGGACGTCCGACACGTTCGATGTGCGTCCGAGGAGTACGTCCGATCCATCCGGACGTCCGATGCTTCCTCACGAGCGTCCGGCAGAATCTTCTTCTTAATGATCTTCATCCTTTCGGACGTCCGACCAATTCCTTAGGACGTCCGACATGAGTGTCCTGTTTTTGCTTCTTCTTTTGGTTGATTTTCATTTCTTGACATATTCGTACCTGATTCTTTGATAGGCAAAAAACACTTATATTTGAAGAGAGTTAAATAAACATTTCAAAGTCCTTTGTGATCATCAAAACCAAGAATAACAGTTCGGGTATGGTTAAGCGTGATCTACCTGGATTAAGATATAAATGGTGTTGTTCTCGTAGATTATGGACGGAGCCCTAGGGGGGGGGAAGCTTTTCGTGAGTTCTTTTGTACTCGTGACTTAGTCTGTCTATAGTACTTTTGGAGGACCCCTTCGTTTCATGGGATAACTTTGTATGTACTTGACTGACTGTTCTGTATAATTGCTTGATTCGCTTATGTGTTCTAAGTGACAGCCCCACCTTCCCCTAAGGCGAACCAAAGGGTTCAGCGGACCGCCTGCCCAGCTCTCGCCAGGACTACGGAGCAGAAGAATGAAATCGAAAACGTTCAGGGAGGTAATAGCGCGCTCAAACGATTCCAAGTCGCCAAACGGCAAAACAAAAATCAAAACCACAATGAATAGTGGTTGCCACATCACCACCCAACCAAGGGCCAAACGCATACAGATATTGTGACGACCCCACTTCTCCCAAGGGCGAACCCAAGGGTATCGGCGGGCCGCCTGCCTAGCTCGCGCCAGGACTCAAAACTTAAAGCTAATAAAACTCTTCTAAGCCACAAGAACACGATTCATAATATATATACAACCACCAAAAGTCTATACATCTTCAAAAGCATCAAGCCAAACCGCTCTAATATACTATAACAATAACCAACAAAAGGTAGACCCTAAAAAGGGTCCTTATACAAACCACCAAAACAAAAACAAACATCCTAACTGTTCAACTATTACAAGCCAATCTAACTATACTAGTATACGAGCCAAAAGTCCCCGCGTCGGCCCCTGCTAAGGAAAACAAAAGGAAAGGGGTAAGCTATATGCTTAGTAAGTAAACAGGGGCGAAAGCATAAATTCACGTAGCAACAATTACACAGTAAGAGTAAAGCAAAAGCAGAAAAGTAACATCACATAATAAGGATACAGGTGGCTCCAAAGCCAATTCATATGCCATGCGTGATCTCCTGCCGACACTCCGTCGACCACACTCAATGGTCCGTAGAACTTCACTTGTACACCCACCGACACCTTATCACCCTCACTGGCCAGTCACCTCACAAACTTGCCCGGGCGAACGAAATCACAAACTTGAGCTTGAGTCACAAGCTCGGTCACAAACTTGGTCACCTTCTCGGTGAACCGGATTCACAAAATTGGTTCATAACATGAACCTACAAACTTGGTGACCTCAGACTAAGTTGGACTGACTTCGACCAAGCCCTAACCGGCTCGAATAGTCCAAACAGGTCTTAGATCGGGCCCACGAACTCACAAACTTTGCAAACTTCACATACTTTACTCGAAAGTCGCCCCGAGCCACAAGCTCAAGGGTTTTTGGTTCCAAAAGGTTCATATACATATGCCAAGTACAATTATACATTCAAATTAGGGTTTAGGTCGAGTGCAATAAAGTACACCCTCGCCTAAGTACCCTTTTCACACATCTCAAACACATAGCAAAGAAAACACACCAAACTGGCCTAAATACTTACTCAGAAACTGAAATAGCAAAAGTACGAAGTCGGATCGAAATGAACAACTAGTAGTGGACCCCACCAGTTCCGCCCAGCTCACCACCGTCTGAAATAGAAGATTGTGTCACATAATATCGCAAACGGCTACTATCGTGCCTAAAACAAGCAAAACGGCAAACACGACACGCGCGCACGTAAATATGACGGACGGAAACGGAAACGGCCGTTAGCGGAAACGGCAGATTTGACACTCGTTTCTATTTTAATCATAAGCTGAGCTACGAATATCAGATTAAGGCGTATGAGATTCCATATCGAAGCTTAAAGGATGAACAACAACTGTTATGAAGACATCCAGAACTGAAACTGGAGGCTTCAGTCCCAAATGAACCAAACACAATCGCTTACGAAATCTGGCCAATGCACAAATGGTCAGTTTTGAGTGCAAACTGTTTTCTATGCTACACATGGTCAAAAGAGCTGAAAATTGGCAGTTAGATAGTTCATTCCAAATGGAACAACTTTCATGAAGGTCGGAAATCCAAATTTGGAACGGAAATTGGTCATCAGGACCAAAACAGATCTGACCAGAAAATGGTCATTTTCACGGGCAGGCCCTATTTGCTCGGCTATATCTCAGGTTTTATAAATCCGATTCATGAAATTCCAAGGGCGTTAGAAAGCTCTGATATAGGGCTATAAGTTTGGTGTTTTGGTCGCAAGCCCAAACAGCTTGTAACCTAGTCAAACGTGAAACCAAAGTTCCAGTCGTAAACTGTCCGGATATAAGAATAGAACAGAATTTGACGGTCAAAACGGGTCTGAGTATTTCGTTTAGAACTCAGGTTATACCACTCCGTTAATCCTGAAAATTTACAGGGATATCCAGGACTTAAGGGGCTACAACAATGTAGAAGGCCTCTCAATCCAAATCCTAGCACAACTAAGTCAAAATGCAGAAAACCAACCCAGAACCGTAATTGCAGGTTCCCAAATCACACAAAACTGTAATCAGTCCAAGTCAGTCTATACAGGTTCAAAAGCATTGATTCCAAAGGCATATGAAAGCTAAGACATCAAGATACATTTCATCAGAAGACACCAACAACAAAATCCAAACCAATTCCAGTCAAAACAGACAATTACTATTGCAGTTCGGACATTCTGTTCACCAAAAACAGCAACAGTAAAAACGGCATAACTCACTCTATACTACTCCAAATTCCCTGAAATTTTGCAGGCACTTCAACCTCACCAATACCTACAACTTTCATGTTTTGAGAAAAGTCCAATTCGGCCTCTATCTATGACCTAAAATTTCGGACAGAATGTTCAACCAAGAACCCTAATTTTCCAGAAATTCTTCCAAATCCAAAATTGATTGCATTTATCACTAATTTGCACCTACTAGAGCCTATATAGACCATTACCAATCATCATAAACAACCACACCATCATAATCCAATTAAACCAGAAAAAAATCATCATAAAATAGAAAACTTCACCAAAACTCTTCAAATCAAGAAATAAATCACATATTCCATTACTCAAGCCACCATTAGGCACAAAATAACCATCATTAAGTATAGGAGGGAAGTTTAAGCATCACTCACCTAATAACAAGAGAGAGGAAGATGATGGACACCTTAGCTCTTCCAAAAAGCTTCACTAAACCACCCACTATCACCAACTAGAAAAGTTGTATGGAAAGGAAACTAATTTATGTGCTTGATTGAGATGATTTGCTAGTGGAAAGCTTGAAGATTGAAGAGGTTTTTTTTTCTCCTTCTTGCAAGGGAGAGAGAGAGAGAGCCGGCTATGGAGAAAGAAAAATGGTGAATTTTGAATGATTTTTGAGATATTTAATCCTTTGGTCAAAAAAGTCAAAAATGTGAATAGTGTTTCTTAAGTTCAATCCAATAAGGAAGTGACACTTGTCACTCTCATAAATGCAATCCTATCCTTTCTTTTCTCTCTCACATCAATCATTTCACACACTCTACTTATCTCTTAACACCCAATAAATTTTACACAGTATCCGAAACTTAACCTTATTGGCCGAATTTTTTCGAACTTTTCGCACTAGTGGGTCCCACATCCGATATACGTTCTTAATTTCTCAAAAACTAACTAATACTAGAAAAATCATCTAAAAACTCTCTTTACTCAAAAAAAAATTATCTGGGGAATTTTTTAATAAAGAAAATGTAGAAAAAACGGGTTTTCAATCTTAACCGGAACTAGGGTTTAAATCTTAATCCCTACTTAGGGTTTTCGAAATACTCCCAAACCAAACGTTACCGCCCAAATAATGAATATCTCAACGTAGAACGAGCTGGGGCCTCACAATCTCCCCCACTTAGGACAATTTCGTCCTCGAAATTAATTCGTTGGTCAAAGTGTACCTTCAAAACCTGCCGAAGGGTCAATCGCCTCCTGTTGACCCATTGCATACACTCTTGCTGGCCCTTTAGGTCGATTGTCCCCTGCATTGGACGGCTTAGTTGTGGTCCCTTCAGTCGGTGACTTAAATTCTTCCTTTTTCATCTTAGGACACCGGGCAATCAGGTGTTCGGTGCTACCACATTTGAAGCATTTGCGTACCGAACTATTCTTCCAGCAATTTTCATCGGTGTGATTGCCCCCACAGAAACCACAGGTTGACTTGGCGGCTGTACTTGCCCCTCCACGCTGGACACTCCTCGGCCCCTCTTGCACGACCTGACCCCGCACAAAGTTTTTCGGGGTCCCTGCAGGTCGTGGACCATCCGTACCTTTCGTTATCTTGGCAGGTGGCTCGTTTCGCGAGCTTTGTCCGACCATGGAATCATTTGAGCTAGGTTGCCTCCTTTTCCGATCGTGGAAGGCTTTAACTTGTCCTCTGGCAGTCTCAATCCGCTGTGCTTTTTCTAGCGCTTGGCTAAACGTGTTCAACTGAGCAGCTGCTAGCGACTCCTGGATTTCCACATTTAAACCTTGAACGAAGCGACGGATTTGTTTCTGCTCCGTTAACACCAGTTCTGGGGCAAAGCGGGAAAGTTTAGTGAACTGGGTTTCGTACTCTGCCACGCTAGATGCACCTTGACGCAGGCGAATAAAATCATCTTCCCGTTTCTCTTGAACGATGGACGGCAAATACTTCTCATTAAATTCTCGGGTAAAATTGATCCAGGTCCAGGGGGTTTGTTCGCGCTCCCACTTAGTTTTAATCACGTTCCACCAGGCTCGAGCGGCTCCTTCGAACTGGAACACAGCAAAAGATATCTGCCGCTCTTCCGAATACCTAAGTGCGGCAAATATATCGAGCATACGGTCCATCCAGGTTTCTGCTAAATCAGGATTAGGTCCTCCTATGAACTTAGGAGGTGCAAACTTTTGGAACCGTTCTAAGGCACGGTCCTCGCCCTCATGATTATGTCCCGGATTATGTCCATGGTTTCCAGCAGCATTCCCGTGGCCCTGAGCCTGTTGGTCAATCATACGCTCCATCAAGTCAGCCATTCGCTGGATGGCTGTAGCTACTTGGTCTGGCTCTTGTTCATGTTCCATTTCAGGGCCTCGTCCTCGCCCTCTACCTCCACCTCGAGTACCGGAGGCCATCTAGTGTACAAGTCTATAATTTGAACCAATACGTATACTTATTATCCAGACTATGAGCAAAAGAAGAGACACAAAACTTACGCACAAAAGGCACACAAAAGATAAGTTCAAAATTCTTTTCAAATATATACACGTATTTACAAAGTCACACCAAAAGATTTACACATTACCGACCCCCAGTCGGTACAAAACCCAATATACACGAGCACTCCGGCTCCAAAAATCTAGTTAGTCGGCCAAATAACAAAAGGAATTAGCCGAATTAGTTCTAACAAAAGTAACCCGCCTAACAGTCAAAAGTACAAAAGCGGCCCTATGCGTCTCCCCTAGGACCCAGGTTCCCAACGGAACCTAACGTATCCACCTCATCCATCATCTCCAGACCGGTGGCTCGTGGCGGAGCCTCAGCGGCTAAATCTAGTAAGAGCTCGCAGTCAACAGACATACTCCGAGCCCTGTCCCTCAGCTGCCTCTTCATAGCGAAGAGGTGCTGGTGTGTGTCCTGGAGCTGACGGTGCAAAGCATCCGTCCTCTCCCTCTCCTCTCGGAGACTCCGCTCCAAGTGCCTAATGCGTGACGCCCGCCCCTGGCCAACCTCTCTGGACTCCTCCAGCTGCGCTCTCAAAGAGTCGACTGTCTTGTCGAGGTAATAACGCTCGTCATCCAATGCTATGACTACCTCGTCGGGATAGCCATACGTATACCAACACGCGCAGGGTCGGCACGACACCTGGCTGAAGGGGGAGTACAGAGTGTAAGGCTCTCCCAGCCTCTGCCTATAACGGATCGCCCGCTTACGCAGCGCTCGATCCTCTGGGCCCCTCCTACTCGGAGGTCTCGGTCCCACACCACTGGGTCCCGCATCACTCGAACCGCCCGGATACATACCTACAAAACATTAAGTCGTCAGTCAACCGGCATTTCAGCTTAAAAGATATCATTCAACTTAAAATGGTCAAATATGCCTAGTGCCTATCGCGTATGTCCCACTTGCCCAAGTCCTCTAACCTAGGCGCTCTGATACCAACTGTGACGACCCCACTTCTCCCAAGGGCGAACCCAAGGGTATCGGCGGGCCGCCTGCCTAGCTCGCGCCAGGACTCAAAACTTAAAGCTAATAAAACTCTTCTAAGCCACAAGAACACGATTCATAATATATACAACCACCAAAAGTCTATTTACATCTTCAAAAGCATCAAGCCAAACCGCTCTAATATACTATAACAATAACCAGCAAAAGGTAGACCCTAAGAAGGGTCCTTATACAAACCACCAAAACAAAAACAAACATCCTAACTGTTCAACTATTACAAGCCAATCTACTATACTAGTATACGAGCCAAAAGTCCCCGCGTCGGCCCCTGCTAAGGAAAACAAAAGGAAAGGGGTAAGCTAAATGCTTAGTAAGTAAACAGGGGCGAAAGCATAAATTCACGTAGCAACAATTACACAATAAGAGTAAAGCAAAAGCAGAAAAGAACAACATCATATAATAAGGATACGGGTGGCTCCAAAGCCAATTCATGTGCCATGTATGATCTCCTGCCGACACTCCGTCGACCGAAAATAATAGTCCGTAGAACTTCACTTATACACCCACCGACACCTTATCACCCTCACTGGCCAGTCACCTCACAAACTTGCCCGGGCGAACGAAATCACAAACTTGAGCTTGAGTCACAAGCTCGGGTCACAAACTTGGTCACCTTCTCGGTGAACCGAATTCACAAAATTGGTTCATAACATGAACCTACAAACTTGGTGACCTCAGACTAAGTTGGACTGACTTCGACCAAGCCCTAACCGGCTCGAATAGTCCAAACAGGTCTTAGATCGGGCCCACGAACTCACAAACTTTACAAACTTCACATACTTTACTCGAAAGTCGCCCCGAGCCACAAGCTCAAGGGTTTTTGGTTCCAAAAGGTTCATATACATATGCCAAGTACAATTATATATTCAAATTAGGGTTTAGGTCGAGTGCGATAAAGTACACCCTCGCCTAAGTACCCTTTTCACACATCTCAAACACATAGCAAAGAAAACACACCAAACTGGCCTGAATACTTACTCAGAAACTGAAATAGCAAAAGTACGAAGTCGGATCGAAATGAACAACTAGTAGTGGACCCCACCAGTTCCGCCCAGCTCACCACCGTCTGAAATAGAAGATTGTGTCACATAATATCGCAAACGGCTACTATCGTGCCTAAAACAAGCAAAACGGCAAACACGACACGCGCGCACGTAAATATGACGGACGGAAACGGAAACGGCCGTTAGCGGAAACGGCAGATTTGACACTCGTTTCTATTTTAATCATAAGCTGAGCTACGAATATCAGATTAAGGCGTATGAGATTCCATATCGAAGCTTAAAGGATGAACAACAACTGTTATGAAGACATCCAGAACTGAAACTGGAGGCTTCAGTCCCAAATGAACCAAACACAATCGCTTACGAAATCTGGCCAATGCACAAATGGTCAGTTTTGAGTGCAAACTGTTTTCTATGCTACACATGGTCAAAAGAGCTGCAAATTGGCAGTTAGATAGTTCATTCCAAATGGAACAACTTTCATGAAGGTCGGAAATCCAAATTTGGAACGGAAATTGGTCATCAGGACCAAAACAGATCTGACCAGAAAATGGTCATTTTCACGGGCAGGCCCTATTTGCTCGGCTATATCTCAGGTTTTATAAATCCGATTCATGAAATTCCAAGGGCGTTAGAAAGATCTGATATAGGGCTATAAGTTTGGTGTTTTGGTCGCAAGCCCAAACAGCTTGTAACCTAGTCAAACGTGAAACCAAAGTTCCAGTCGTAAACTGTCTGGATATAAGAACATAACAGAATTTGACGGTCAAAACGGGTCTGAGTATTTCGTTTAGAACTCATGTTATACCACTCCGTTAATCCTGAAAATTTACAGGGATATCCAGGAATTAAGGGGCTACAACAATGTAGAAGGCCTCTCAATCCAAATCCTAGCACAACTAAGTCAAAATGCAGAAAACCAACCCAGAACCGTAATTGCAGGTTCCCAAATCACACAAAACTGTAATCAGTCCAAGTCAGTCTATACAGGTTCAAAAGCATTGATTCCAAAGGCATATGAAAGCTAAGACATCAAGATACATTTCATCAGAAGACACCAACAACAAAATCCAAACCAATTCCAGTCAAAACAGACAATTACTATTGCAGTTCGGACATTCTGTTCACCAAAAACAGCAACAGTAAAAACGGCATAACTCACTCTATACTACTCCAAATTCCCTGAAATTTTGCAGGCACTTCAACCTCACCAATACCTACAACTTTCATGTTTTGAGAAAAGTCCAATTCGGCCTCTATCTATGACCTAAAATTTCGGACAGAATGTTCAACCAAGAACCCTAATTTTCCAGAAATTCTTCCAAATCCAAAATTGATTGCATTTATCACTAATTTGCACCTACTAGAGCCTATATAGACCATTACCAATCATCATAAACAACCACACCATCATAATCCAATTAAACCAGAAAAATCATCATAAAATGGAAAACTTCACCAAAACTCTTCAAATCAAGAAATAAATCACATATTCATTTACTCAAGCCACCATTAGGCACAAAATAACCATCATTAAGTATAGGAGGGAAGTTTAAGCATCACTCACCTAATAACAAGAGAGAGGAAGATGATGGACACCTTAGCTCTTCCAAAAAGCTTCACTAAACCACCCACTATCACCAACTAGAAAAGTTGTATGGAAAGGAAACTAATTTATGTGCTTGATTGAGATGATTTGCTAGTGGAAAGCTTGAAGATTGAAGAGGTTTTTTTCTCCTTCTTGCAAGGGAGAGAGAGAGGGCCGGCTATGGAGAAAGAAAAATGGTGAATTTTGAATGATTTTTGAGATATTTAATCCTTTGGTCAAAAAAGTCAAAAATGTGAATAGTGTTTCTTAAGTTCAATCCAATAAGGAAGTGACACTTGTCACTCTCATAAATGCAATCCTATCCTTTCTTTTCTCTCTCACATCAATCATTTCACACACTCTACTTATCTCTTAACACCCAATAAATTTTACACAGTATCCGAAACTTAACCTTATTGGCCGAATTTTTCTGAACTTTTCGCACTAGTGGGTCCCACATCCGATATACGTTCTTAATTTCTCAAAAACTAACTAATACTAGAAAAATCATCTAAAAACTCTCTTTACTCAAAAAAAAATTATCTGGGGAATTTTCTAATAAAGAAAATGTAGAAAAACGGGTTTTCAATCTTAACCGGAACTAGGGTTTAAATCTTAATCCCTACTTAGGGTTTTCGAAATACTCCCAAACCAAACGTTACCGCCCAAATAATGAATATCTCAACGTAGAACGAACTGGGGCCTCACAGATATGGCCATATGACTCGGGAAAACATGTGCAATCCAAATAGGATACATGAACAGGTAAATAGTTTTATACACATACGTTTGTAATTTTCAGAACAAAAGAAGATAATTAGATCAAAATACATTTAGGGTTTACAAAAAATTATAATAAAACTAGCTCGACTCGTGCTTCAAACATCTTAGCCCCAAAAGAGGTTCCCTGTAAGGAAAACAAAGATGACAGGAAGGGGTGAGTTTACGCTCAATGAGATACCAAAATAATAGCAAATAAGAAACATGGAACTTCATATTCAATTAATCACATATGTGCATCAAATAAAGAAGTGTACAAACACCATAGACAGAAAGGATACGGGTGGCTCTCAGGAGCCAAATTTCCATTTGCTTCACCGAAACTTGATCGAAATAATAGTTGACACTCCGTCAACGTTACAGAAGTAACCAATACCGTAGACTCCACTTTCTTCGATTCCTTCCACCTCACATACCCCCACCGGGCCCGAAATCCAATCAGATCAGAAATGGTAATACTCGAGTATACCGGAATCAAGGGTCTCAATACCCAAAGATCCCAAAACAGACTACCGTGGTTCGTTATCTAATCGACCAAGCCCTTGCCGGCCCGACTCGAGTAACTTGCCACAGGGGTTGAGCTCAGAGGTCACAGAAAGGTCGTTGGATACAAGTTTCCAAACGACGTCCGAACAGATACAGATTCAGATTCGCACCAAAATTGGCATATGAACAGACAAGAGAACGAGTGTGATAAAGTACACCCTCGTCTCAAACAAATTAAACAGATAGTGCAGTCATTTAAATCACATATTGCAGGGCAGAAATCAAGTTAAACAGCAATGAAGAGGAGTGGTACACTCACCGGTGTCAGTACAGATACCTCAAAAGTTTTTGCCCACAAGAGAGCTTTAATCACCAAGAAACCCTAAAATAATCAAAGTAAAACAATTGAAGGTTCCACTTTCAAAAATTGAGTATACAGAATGCACATGTGAGGCTCGACTACCAGTCGTATGCCTCGCCAAATAATTACTAATGCAAGGGTGCAAAACATGATATTTGGAAACGAAAAGGTAACATGAAGACCTAGGCTCAAACAACCCAAAAGCCCTTCATTTCTACCAAAAGGCAATTCAAACTTAAAGGAACCAAACGGCCTAGAAAATTGGACAGCATTTCCCCTAACTTTGCTTACATTTTCAGACATCATGGCTTCATTATTTCCTCAAATCAGTCCCAACATCTCGTACAAAAATAATCTCATTTCCAAAAGCCGTTCACTAGGCTTACAGTCCTTCAAGTACAAAATTTAGCTAGGAAAATGACCGGAAAGGAAAATCAAGCCCTAAAATATTCCAATAAGCACAATAAGACTCGATTACAAGTCATGAACCAATGCCAAATACTACCGAAATAGGGTTCCATAAGCATACATAAGCATTAGAGGAAACCAGAAAAATCCAGAAATGGAGTAAGTGTTAACCCGGAAAAAAACAGTTTTTGACATCATTTTGCGGTTTTGTACCAATGGACACGATTATCAGGGGTGCAAGAGACACCGTTTGAAGCCAAGAGATAGGCTACAATGTTCAGAAGGTTACTCAGCCCAGTTTTGAGTGTAACCAGGTCAAAATGCAATCTACTACACCAGAACCGCAAAAACATATTCACAAACGCATTCTAGTACAACATCATAAATCAGCCTACCTAAGTCCAAATCCAGAATTCCAAATCATATGAAGAAAGAACAGGATACATGCATCAGAAGACCTCAAAACCAATTCGAAGCATTCCTAACAAAAATAACCAATTACAGAAGCAATTCCAATTCGGTAAACCAGGGCAGCAAGGGTAATTCATATTTTGTCAAGCTACGCTACTCCGATTACCTGAAATTTTGCAAGCACTCTAAAATATCATTCCTACAACTTTAATGTTTAACCCAAGGCCAATTCGGCCTATAACTTTGAGCTACAAAACGGGGCAGAATGTAATTTCAAGAAACCCTAACTTTCCAAAATTTCTTCCAAAACAGAAATTGCTTGCAATTACCACTTTTTCCACCTCCTAGGTCCCTTACACACCATTTACAATCATCATACATTGCCACACAATCATATTCATATTAAAACAGAAAAATTCCCAATAATTACAAAACTTCATCAATTCAACCAAAAATCACAATATAATCCATAAAGTTGCATCTTATACCACCACTAAGCATAAATTAAGCATCATTAGAGGGAGGAGAAGGGTCCTTCTCAACTTACTTTAGCAACACAAGAGAGAGAGCAACTTGTCACCTTAGCTTTCCAAACAACTCCACCAAACACCTCACAATCACTCACTTAAAGGTTTCTATGGAACAAAAGCAAGATTAAGTGGTTGATTAGTTGAATTTGAGCAAGATGGAGGCAAGAATTTGAAGAGTTTTCTTTCTTTCTTTCTTGGAGGAGAGGGCCGGCTATGAAGAGCAAATTTTGAGTGAATTTTTGGTCAATTTTGAGTTATTTTAACCAAATGGTAAAAGTGTGAATAGTAGTCAAAAAGTACCACCAATGTCCAAGTGACACTTGTCACTCTATTAATGCATCTCTATCCCTTTGTTCCCTCTCACATCAATCCACATAGCAACCTCTAATTATCTCACAACACCCGATAATTTAAACCCAATATCCATAACTTAACCTAGTTGGCCGAATTTTTTCGAACTTTCCGCACTAGCGGGTCCCACGTCCGGTATACGCTCTTAATTTCTCAAAACCTAACCGATACTAGAAAAATCATCTAAAAACTATATTTACTCATAAAATTGATCTGGAAAAGTTTTCTAATAAAGAAAATGTAGAAAAATATGGAATTAAATAAAAAAAATAAAACCCTAGAAATTAAGAAAAGTACGAGTCCTCACACTCTCTCCCCCTTAAAGAAATTTGGTCCTCGAAATTTTCTATGAGCGGAATCTATCAAATCTCAAGTAACCAGTAGCCTGTACCTTCTACGTCCTCGGAAGAAACGAGACTCTTCATTCCAGTCCCTTCTCTAGTTAACGGTCTAGGGTCGGTCTGGGTTGGCTGCTGGGTCCCTTTCTTTCCGTGCATTAATCCCGGGCAATTAGCAATCTGATGCTCGGCGCTCCCACAGCGCAGACATCTTGTGACGCCCCGAAAGGATGAGTGTGAGGACTCGTAAATTCCTTATATATTTCTTGAAAATTTTCTTTGATTTGAAAAGTATTTGGAAAATACTATTCTATACCATCTTACTACTCAATCACCCTAGAAAAAGTGCCAATAATCATAGGAAATTAGGGTTTTCGCGATTTTCCGAAGGATGATTTTTCGGTACGGAGCAAGGATCAAATTTGGTGATTAAGAGTGACTTTTAGGTGAGAAATAATATGTGATTAGAAGAAATGATAAAAAGTTAGTGAATAGGAAGTAAAAAACCCTAGTACGTGTGATTTAAGGAAAAACGGTGCGAACCGACGTGTACCGCGCACTACCGATTGAACGCACCACTGGACCACCACTTTCTTACCACATGAGCTCATTGATATTTGAGCAAAATATCCCCTCATTTCCAGCTGCCTTTGACCGAAATTTGTGGCCAAAAATGCAAGGGAGAGAGAGAAAAATTTGCATGGCTTTGGTGGTGCCAAGTGTCACCACCTCATGGCTCCTTGATTAATTTTTTTTTCTTGCCTTTTTATCCTTCATTTCAGCCATCTTTCTTCTTCATTTTTTCTGGTCTTGGCTGAGAGAGAGAGAGAGAAAAATCCCAAGAGAGAGTTCACCATTTCTTCTTGAAATCTAGTCACCAAGTGAGGAAGAAAGAAAACTAAACCGATTAAAGTTATCCTTGAGTGTTAGTTTAGTGAAGTGTTGGTGAATTTTTGAAGGGGAAAGCTAGGGTTGCTCTTGGAAGACACTAAGTAAGGTAAGGATGATGGTTTCCCCAAATTTTACTCTTAATCTTGTTCCAATTAGCTTAGCAACTCAAAATTGTGGTGTATAATGGTTGTTATCATGCCTTGGGTATTGTTTTTCCTTGTGGGTACATGAGTTAGGGTTTGATGAATTTCTGCCCAAACTTGGTGTATGGTTAATATATGTGGTATCCAAGATTATTTAGGGGGTTTTGGTAGCAAGTGAAGCAAGAAATGAAGAGAGTATCATTGAAACCAAAAAATTTCAGATTTCTGGAAAAATTTCCCCTCTTTCTGTCCGGTTTTATTTCACCATGTTAGAGGCCGAATTAGGCTTGACATAAAACATGAAAGTTGTATAGAATGGTATTTTATAGGTTTATACAAAATTTCAGCTCAATCGGAGTAACGTAGCCTGAGAAACGACCAAATTACCCCTGCTGCCATGTTTCTACCCGAATTTGAGAATTGCTTCTGTAATGGGTTATTTTGGTTGGGAATACTTCTGAATTGGTTGTTGAGGTCTTCTGAAGAAATGTATCCTGATTTCTTAGCTTTCTAATGGATTTAGAATCACTTGATTTGGACTTAGGTAGCCTGACTTACAGTTTATTAACCAGAATGCAGTTTGTTCACCTATTTTTGCGGTTCTGGTTTAGTCTCCTGCATTTTTGGCCTAGTTGCACTAGCAACTGGATTGAGTGGCCTTCTTCCACATTGTAGCTCTATCTCTTAGCTTCGAAATGGTTTATATTTCACCTCCATCTGATAATCGTAGTGCCAATGGTGCCAAAACCGTAAAATGATGTCAAAACTGTCTTTTGTAAACTTCATTTCCGCACTTGATATTAGCTTAATTTTGTCCTTGTATTGTCTTGAGCCTATTGGACGGCTATTGAAGTTAGATTGTTGTGTGTGTACCTTTGGGTTTGAATGAGAAAAATAATGAAGCCAATATGGCTAGAAATTAGGTAAACACAAAGGGCGTGCTGCCCAAATTTACGCTTGAGGGAATGGATTTCGGTTTCTAGGGTTTAATTAGGGGTTTTTCTAATGGTGGCTCATAAGCTTCTAATTAGCTTTGATTGAGGGATATTGTGGCCTAATTGGATATATTTTATTTCTTATTAACCGTATGTGTGATTGGTAATATATTGTAGGTTGGAAATGAAGTATTTATGGGGAAATGCTGTCCGAACTTTGAGAATGTATGATTGCTTTGAGTTTGTGATTTAGGGCTTGGACTCGGGAAAGGTAATGATATATGATGGATGGTTTCTGAGCCGTGGAGGTGAGTGACCCTAAACTGTTTCCAAAGTTACTTACGAAGTGTTTCTTGCATTATTTACTCGTTTGCATATCATGTGTGCCGGCATGTGAGTCCATGAAATGATTTGGCTTAAATGAGTTCTTGGGGAGTCTTGTGCTGAACACCAACGTCTCCTCTACTATTTATCTGGAGCCAACGTCTCCACCACTTTCGTGAGTTCGTGACATGATCTGGAGCACCAACGTTGCTCCCCCTTATTGTTTAACATTAAGTAATCTATTTGAGCGTTGGGTGTTTAAGTGCAATGATTTCACTGGCTCACGAGAGCAATAAATGTACATTTGATCCTATTCATGACATCAATTGAGTGCATTATCTTGAAATATACTTTGGCTCTTACTGATTTTGCTGCGTTAATCACTGAGCTTTTAGCTCACCCAAAAACTATTCTTATTCCCCTCCACAGGGCGTCGTGCGCGAAGGAAGATGTATACTTATTACGTGACTGGATGGCCTATATTTGTACAGTTTAGATTTGAAGTCTCCTCCTGTATAATAGCTGGTATCAAGGATCAGAGTGGCGCAGCGGAAGCGTGGACGCTTCGCTTATGATATGTAATTCTTGGAGAATTTGATGTAAAATTTGAGATTTATAATGCATTTTGTTTGAGGTTTGTAGTGAGTGAGTCCCGGCGAGAGCTGGGCAGGCGGTCCGCCGAACCCTTTTGGTTCGCCTTAGGGGGAGGTGGGGCCGTCACACATCTCCTCCCCTTTCTCCAACAATCCACTTCCATATGATTAGATTTCTTACAATAACCACAAATTATCACACCACCCGCTCCACGGCCCTTCTTAGCAAATGGTCTACCTCGCTTATCCTGTTCTGGCTTCTGACTCTCAAGAAATGCGCTCCTTTTCTTTGCATGGAAGGTTTTCACTTGTGGCCTTGCAATTTCTGTCATTTGAGTTTTCTCTGGAACCCCCATAGAAGTAGTGCTTTGTGCCATTGCTAAGGCCTCCTCGGAAATCCCTTCGTATTTCCTTTTTAGCTCTAAATTCTTGTGCAAGAGCTCAATTTTCTCTGTGTACTCGTGCTTCCATCGCCCTTCCCAGTATGCGGCTAATTTCTTTTGGACTTCTATTTCATCTCGAAGAACCGCGATTTCCTTATACATCTCAACCCAATGTGCCATCTCACAGAATTGCTGGAACTCAGATGGTAGCCTGTCGAGCAAAACAATAGGTCATAATAAATTCTTGAATACAAGTGGCACTCTCGATCCATGTTTTGTTCAGCTGTTGTTTTCTCCCTATCTTCTCTTGACTCTTGGCCTCGTTTTGTTCCACAGTTATGACCATATCCGCAACTACGTCTTTCTTCCATATATCTATATATATAGTTGTTCCCTTCCCTCTCTCGTTTCTTTCCAAAAGGGGTACTTTAATGAATGAATGCAGTAAATTGACTAAAATAACAAAAATCCAACATACCAATCACACAAATAACATAGCGCACCTAACACACCATATCAAAAGACGGATAAGCAAGTACACAAATACATATCAAGTTGGACAGATAACCATGTACACAAACACATATACTAGCGTCAGGTGGTAGTAATATACGGGCGAACCAAAAGGAAAATGTGAAGTCGCCCCAGTATCAGCCCGTCTGGCCTCTCCCGTCACTTACTATCCAAACTAGATGTCCATTGACCTCTCGTGCTCATTCTAGTCGGACAAAGCCTGTTCAAGTTTCCAAAATGAAATCTCCAAGTACCTAACGCCGCCTCAATTTTAGAGTACTCGGGCACAAGAATCCCATCTAAGATAATTCACAACTCGAGCCGGCCGGTCCCAAGAGTAAATCATCCAAATTATAGATTCCAACCCGACATACATATCTATCTTCCTCAAGTTTCGTGATAAAGAATTTTACACTTATAACATGCCCGGTTCATAACTTATGCTCAAAAGAGCACTTAACCCTTGTAGACACCTTCACCAAAAGCAGGACCATAACACCACTTGGCCCGAAGCTCACTCCGCGTAGAGACCACGCGAAGTGGCTCTGATACCACCTGTGACAGCCCCACCTTCCCCTAAGGCGAACCAAAGGGTTCAGCGGACCGCCTGCCCAGCTCTCGCCAGGACTACGGAGCAGAAGAATGAAATCGAAAACGTTCAGGGAGGTAATAGCGCGCTCAAACGATTCAAAGTCGCCAAACGGCAAAACAAAAATCAAAACCACAATGAATAGTGGTTGCCACATCACCACCCAACCAAGGGCCAAACGCATACAGATATGGCCATATGACTCGGAAAAACATGTGCAATCCAAATAGGATACATGAACAGGGTAAATAGTTTTATACACATACGTTTGTAATTTTCAGAACAAAAGAAGATAATTAGATCAAAATACATTTAGGGTTTACAAAAAATTATAATAAAATTAGCTCGACTCGTGCTTCAAACATCTTAGCCCCAAAAGAGGTTCCCTATAAGGAAAACAAAGATGACGGGAAGGGGTGAGCTTACGCTCAATGAGGTACCAAAATAATAGCAAATAAGAAACATGGAACTTCATATTCAATTAATCACATATGTGCATCAAATAAAGAAGTGAACAAATACCATAGACAGAAAGGATACGGGTGGCTCTCAGGAGCCAAATTTCCATTTGCTTCACCGAAACTTGATCGAAATAATAGTTGACACTCCGTCAACGTTACAGAAGTAACCAATACCGTAGACTCCACTTTCTTCGATTCCTTCCACCTCACATACCCCCACCGGGCCCGAAATCCAATCAGATCAGAAATGGTAATACTCGAGTATACCGGAATCAAGGGTCTCAATACCCAAAGATCCCAAAACAGACTACCGTGGTTCGTTATCTAATCGACCAAGCCCTTGCCGGCCCGACTCGAGTAACTTGCCACAGGGGTTGAGCTCAGAGGTCACAGAAAGGTCGTTGGATACAAGTTTCCAAACGACGTCCGAACAGATACAGATTCAGATTCGCACCAAAATTGGCATATGAACAGACAAGAGAACGAGTGTGATAAAGTACACCCTCGTCTCAAACAAATTAAACAGATAGTGCAGTCATTTAAATCACATATTGCAGGGCAGAAATCAAGTTAAACAGCAATGAAGAGGAGTGGTACACTCACCGGTGTCAGTACAGATACCTCAAAAGTTTTTGCCCACAAGAGAGCTTTAATCACCAAGAAACCCTAAAATAATCAAAGTAAAACAATTGAAGGTTCCACTTTCAAAAATTGAGTATACAGAATGCACATGTGAGGCTCGACTACCAGTCGTATGCCTCGCCAAATAATTACTAATGCAAGGGTGCAAAACATGATATTTGGAAACGAAAAGGTAACATGAAGACCTAGGCTCAAACAACCCAAAAGCCCTTCATTTCTACCAAAAGGCAATTCAAACTTAAAGGAACCAAACGGCCTAGAAAATTGGACAGCATTTCCCCTAACTTTGCTTACATTTTCAGACATCATGGCTTCATTATTTCCTCAAATCAGTCCCAACATCTCGTACAAAAATAATCTCATTTCCAAAAGCCGTTCACTAGGCTTACAGTCCTTCAAGTACAAAATTTAGCTAGGAAAATGACCGGAAAGGAAAATCAAGCCCTAAAATATTCCAATAAGCACAATAAGACTCGATTACAAGTCATGAACCAATGCCAAATACTACCGAAATAGGGTTCCATAAGCATACATAAGCATTAGAGGAAACCAGAAAAATCCAGAAATGGAGTAAGTGTTAACCCGGAAAAAAAATAGTTTTTGACATCATTTTACGGTTTTGGTACCAATGGCACTAAGATTATCGGATGAAGTTTTAAGACCCATTGTTTCAAAGCTAAGAGATAGGGCTACAATATTGCAGAAGGTCACTCAGCCCAGTTTTGAGTGTAACCAGGTCAAAAATGCAATCTACTACACCAGAACCGCAAAAACAGATTCACAGAATGCATTCTAGTACAAACATCATAAATCAGCCTACCTAAGTCCAAATCCAGAAATTCCAAATCCATATGAAGAGAGGGCCGGCTATGAAGAGCAAATTTTGAGTGAATTTTTGGTCAATTTTGAGTTATTTTAACCAAATGGTAAAAGTGTGAATAGTAGTCAAAAAGTGCCACCAATGTCCAAGTGACACTTGTCACTCTATTAATGCATCTCTATCCCTTTGTTCCCTCTCACATCAATCCACATAGCAACCTCTAATTATCTCACAACACTCTGTAATTTAAACCCAGTATCCATAACGTAACCTAGTTGGCCGAATTTTTTCAAACTTTCCGCACTAGCGGGTCCCACGTCCGGTATACGCTTTTAATTTCTCAAAACCTAACCGATACTAGAAAAATCATCTAAAAACTATATTTACTCAAAAAATTGATCTGGAAAAGTTTTCTAATAAAGAAAATGTAGAAAAACATGGAATTAAATAAAAAAAATAAAACCCTAGAAATTAAGAAAAGTACGGGTCCTCACATTCTATGTATATGTGTTATGTGTTTAAATGCTCTACGAGATAGTTGTTTTAGTTAATTGTCCTTGTTTAATTGTTCCTGTTTAGTGCTACGAAAAGGAGGGTTAGGTGCCCTTTAACAGTATATTTATTTTGTGACCTAGATCGACTTAGATTGATGGAAGGCACTCGTAGTGGTCGAGGCCGTGGACGCAGGGGTAGGCAACCCACGCCAGAAAAGGGCACTGGGGAAACCTCATCTGGACCTAACCCTGACCCTGAACCTAGGGTTGATCCTACCATCCAAATCGCGACTGCCATGCAGCAAATGACTAATTTACTAGCCCAAGTAGTGCACCAACAGGGTCAAAACCCAAACCCTAATCCTGGAAACTCTGGTAACCTCGTCGAGAGCGAAGACAGAGCTCTCGAACGATTCCAAAAGTTTGCTCCACCCAAGTTCATTGGGGGGCCCGATCCGGATGTCGCCGAAAGGTGGCTCGAGAAGATGGTCGATATTTTTGCGGCCTTGCACTACACCGAAGAACGGCAGGTGACTTTTGCTGTTTTCCTGTTGGAAGGGGCGGCCCGTTCCTGGTGGAACGTAATATGACAAAAATGGAAACGGGAACAAACGCCCAGGACTTGGGTGAATTTCATAAGGGAATTCAACGCCAAATTCTTCCCTTCTCTGGTTCAGGAGAGGAAGGAAGATGAGTTCATCCGACTCCGCCAAGGGGCTCAATCTGTGGCGGAATACGAGAGTCAATTCACCCGCCTGTCCAAATTTGCGCCTGAGCTGATCATGACCGAGCAACGAAGAATACGGCGATTTGTCCAGGGCCTGAAACGTAGAAATCCAGAAGGACCTCGCGGTAGCCAAATTAACGCCTTCAGCGGTGTAGTGTGAAAAAGGCGCAACGAGTAGAGAATGCTAGGCTACAGGTGAGAAACTTTCAGGCGAAAAAGTGAGGATTTCCTGGAAGTAGTTCGGAGCAGGGGGATGAGAGTACCCCTTCCAAGTTTGGGCGGGGAACGGGAGGAGAAAGGATGCCGGGAGTGTCATGAGAGAGCCCGTCACGAGGCGATCAAGTGGGGAGAGGCCAGAGAGGAGGTTCGGCTTCTGCAGCCCGCGGACCTTGCGGGTATTGCGGAAAGTCAAACCACTCGGAGGACAATTGCTGGAAGAAGGGGGGAAAATGTTTGCGCTGTGGAAGTGCAAACCATCAGCTCGCTACTTGTCCAGTCCTATCACGAGATGGAAAGGGGAGTCAGCAATCGACGAGGACTACTTCCGAACCCGCCAAGGTGGAGGGGATTAAACCTAAGGTAGCGGCTCGAGTGTATTCACTGGAGCCACAACAGGTCCCCGATTTTTCTGAAATTGAGGAAGGTACAATTTCGGTATTTCACCGATTTACGAAAATCTTAGTAGATCCCGGTGTTACTTATTCATTTTTCAACCCCAATTTTATGTACGGAATAGATACAAAACCTGCTCGTCTACCCTACGACCTGAAAGTAGCACTCCTATGGGGAAACATCGTTTGAGCACTGGTATGGTTTGTAAGGATTGCCACGTTTGGGTAGGAGAAAGGATAGTGTTCAAGAATTAAAGTGAAGGTTAACCATGGCTCTTATTTTGGCCTTGCCTAAAGGTAAGGATAGTTTTACTGTTTACACTGATGCTTCGAGGGAAGGTTTGGGGTATGTGTTGACGTAAAACCAGAATGTGATATCTTTTGCCTCTAAGAAATTGAAACCCCACGAACAAAACTATCCAACCACGATGTGGAGTTAGTCGCAGTTGTTTTCGCTCGAGAAAAGTAGAGAGATCATGAGATAGAAAAAGCTATCTGGGAAGTGGAGAAAAGATGCAAACGAAAAACCCTGAACTTTTCGTGAGTTAAGGTGAGAAATTTCGAGGGTGAAATTCTTTTAAGGGAGAGAGAGTGTGAGAACCCGTAATTTTCTCATTTTCTAGGTTTTATTCTCTTTAATAGCATGTTTTCTGCATTTTCTTTATTAGGAAAATTTTCCCGATAATTTTTATGAGTAAATATAGTTTTTAGATGATTTTTCTAGTATCGGTTAGATTTTTAGAAAATAAGAATGTATATCGGACGTGGGACCCGCTAGTGCGGAAAGTTCGGTAAAATTCGGCCAATTAGGTTAAGTTTGGGATACTGGGATTTAATTACTAGGTGTTAGGAGATAATTAGGGGTTACCTAAATGGATTAATATTGGAGAGACAAAAGGATATGGATAAACCTAAAAGGTGCTAGGTGGCGCGATTTGATTGGAGGGTGGACTTTGACCAATTTATTTTACCTTTACTAAACTTGAATTTTGACCAATTTGAGCTTCATTTGTCTTCCTCTTGGCCGAGCAACATAAGGAGAAAAGAAAGAAAATCCCTCAACTTTTGCCTTCTATTTTCTTGCTCAATCTCTTGATCCAACCGTTAAAACTTCGATTTACTCCATAAAACCTCTTAGTTTAGTGGTATTAAGCTTGGTTGTGAAGTGGTTTGGAGGAGCAAGGTGCTAAATTGGGTTTTATCTTGGGTTTACAAGGTATGTGAGCAAGGAACCTTCCCTTGATCCTATTAATGTTCAATTGGTACCTTATGTGAGTTAAAGAGATAATTTTTGGTGTTATTTAGTGACTTTTGGTTGAAATTGGTGAAGTTTTATATTTATTTAGGATTTTTCTGTTTTCATATGATTATCATTGTGTGGCTATGTATGATGATTGGAAATGATATTGAAGGAAGCTAGAAGGTGGAAAGTGTGGTTAATTGCAGAAAATTTCTGTTTCGGAAAGAAATTTTGGAAGATAGGGTTTCATTTTCTTACATTCTGCCTGGCACTGTACCTCATAGTTAGAGGCCGAATTGGCCTTGGATTAAAACATGAAAGTTGTAGGGAATGATATTTTAGAGATTCCTACAACATTTCAGGTCAATCGGAGCAACGTAGCTTATGAAACGACTGAAATACCCCTGCTGCCCTTTTTCTACCCGAACTTGGTAATCAGTTCTGGTAATTGGTTAATTTGATAGGGAATGCTTCTGATTTTTTTGTTGATGTATTCTGATGAATTGTAGCCTTGTATCTTAGCTTTCGTATGGCTTTAGAATCACTTGATTTGGACTTAGGTAGCCTGACTTATGATGTTTGAACCAGAATGCGGTTTGTGAACCTGTTTTTGCGGTTCTGGTGTAGTATATTGAAATTTGGACCTGGTTACACTCGGAACTGGACAGAGTAGCCTTCTTCAAAATTGTATCCCTATCTCTTAGCTTCGAAATGGTGTGTATTTAACCTTCATCCGATAATCGTAGTGCCAATTGTGCCAAAACCGCAAAACGATGTCAAAAACTGTTTTTAGGGTTTAAAGTTTAATTCCATTTCCGGATTTCCCTGGTTTACTCTAGTGGTTATACATTCTTATGGAGCCCTATTTTGGTAGTATGTGGAACTGATTTATGACTTGTAATTGAGTCTTATTGTGCTTGTTTGAATATTTTAGGGCGTGACGGTGATTAAAGACGCTCTTTGTGTGAGGACCCGAAAATTTACTGAATTTCTAGGCTTTATTTTATTTAATTTCACACTTTGATACCTTTTCTTTATTAGAAAATTCCCCAGATACTTTTTATGAGCAAAATATAGTTTGTAAATCATTTTTCTAGTATAAGTTAGTTCATGTGAAATTAAGAGTGTATATCGAATGAGGGACCCGCTAGTGCGAAATGTTCAGAAAAATTCGGCCAATTAGGTTAAGTTATGGATACCGGATTTATTTTACCAAGTGCTAAGAGATAATTAAAGGTTGTTATATGGATGAGAGTGGAGAGACAAAAGGATAGCCAAGCATTAATGAGAGTGACAAGTGTCACTTTGTGATTTGGTTAGTCTTTGACCTTTGGACCAACTTTACCAATAAATCAAAATTGACCAAAAACATCTTCATTCTTCTAGCATCTTGGCCGAATTCTTGAGGAGGAAAAAAAAGAAGAAAGCCTTCAACTCCAACTCCATTTCTTGCTCAATCTTGTGAATCAACCGTTAAAATTTCAAATTCCTCCACAAAAGTCACTTGTTTAGGAAGATTGAAGGTAGTGGTGGAGTGATTGGAGAAGGGAAAGGACTAAGCCATCACCTTTCTTGAGATTTCAAGGTATCATGTCTAGCAATCCTTTCTTTGTTCTTAATAATGTGTAATTAGTGACTTGTGTTAGTCATAGAGTTGGATTTGTGCAAGGTTTTGTGACTTTTGGTGAAGATTGGTGAATTTTCATAATTATTCATGATTTTTCTGTTTTAATATGATTCATATGTTGTGGCCATGTATGATGATTGGAAATGATATTTAAGGAAACTAGAAGGTGGAAAAAGTGGTTAATTGCAAGCAATTTCTGTTTTGGAAAGAAAATTGGAAAGTTAGGGTTTTAATGTTCTTCATTCTGACCGGCATTGTAGCTCATAGTTAGAGGCCGAATTGGCCTTGGGTTAAAACATCAAAATTATAGGGAATGATATTTTAGAGATTCCTGCAAAATTTCAGGTCAATCGGAGTAACATAACTTGTGAAAATATGGAATTACCCTTGCTGCCCTGTTTCTACCCGAATTTGAGAATTGCTTCTGTAATGGGTTATTTTGGTTGGGAATGCTTTAGAATTGGTTGTTGAGGTCTTCTGATGAATTGTAACGCTGTTTCTTAGCTTTTGGATGGCTCTGGAATTATTGGATTTGGTCTTAGGTAGCCTGATTTATGATGTTTGCGCCAGAATGCGATTTGTGAATCTGTTTTTGCGGTTCTGGTGTAGTAGATTACATTTTTGACCTGGTTACACTCGAACCTGGGCTGAGTGACCTTCTGCAATATTGTAGCCCTATCTCTTAGCTTCAAAAATGTGTATCTTGTACCTCCATCCGATAATCGTAGTGCCATTGGTACTAAAACCGCAAAATGATGTCAAAAACTGTTTTTTTTGGGTTAACACTTAACTCCATTTCTGGATTTTTTCTGGTTTCCTCTAATGCTTATGTATGCTTATGGAGCCCTATTTTGGTAGTATGTGGAATTGGTTTATGACTTGTAATCGAGTCTTATTGTGCTTATTTGAATATTTTAGGGCTTGACTTTCATTTCCGGACTTTTCCCTAGCTTGAATTGTACTTGTACTACTTGGAGCTTACTTAACGGCTATTGAATGAGCTTATTTTGTGTGTGACTTTGGGACTGGATGAGAAAAATAATGAAGCCATAAATGTGACGACCCCACTTCTCCCAAGGGCGAACCCAAAGGTATCGGCGGGCCGCCTGCCTAGCTCGCGCCAGGACTCAAACCTTAAAGCGATAAAACCAGAAAATCCAAAAGAGTACCTTACATACTATATAAAAATCCCAAAAAGGTTATAATTACATTCTCCAAAAGTACCTGCTCAAACTATTACACCCTTATAATTACAACCAAAACTAAAAGGTAGACCCTAAGGAGGGTCCTTATACAAACCACCACAATAAAAACAAACATCCTAATTGTCCAACTATGACAAACCAATACTAGTGTAAGTGCCCATAAGTCCCCGCGTCGGCCCCTGCTAAGGAAAACAAAAGGAACGGGGTAAGCTATATGCTTAGTAAGTAAACAGGGGCAAAAGCGTAAATGTCACGTAACCACAGTTACTCAATAAGAGTAAAGCAAAAGCAGAAAAGTAACATCACATAATAAGGATACAGGTGGCTCCAAAGCCAAGTCGTTGCCATGCGTGACCTCCTGTCGACACTCCGTCGACCATACATAAGGTCCGTAGAACTCCACTTGTACACCCACCGAACACCTTATCACCCTCACTGGCCAGTCACCTCACAAACTTGCCCAGGCGAACGAAATCACAAACTTGAGCTTGAGTCACAAGCTCGGGTCACAAAATTGGTTCACATACTCAGCGAACCGGGTTCACAAACTTGGTGACCTCAAACCAAGTTGGACTGACTTCGACCAAGCCCTAACCGGCTCGAATAGTCCATCTAGGTATTGAGTTCAACCTCAAACTCACAAAATTCACAAAATTATTCAAAAGTCACCCTGAGCCACCAGCTCAAGGGTTTTAGTTCCAAAATTGCTTATATACATAAGCCATGTACAAATATGTGTGCAAATTAGGGTTTAGAGCGAGTGCGATAAAGTACACCCTCGTCTAAGTACCCTCTTCATACATATCGAAACACATAAGCAACTAACATACAAAAGCGGCCTGAATACTTACTCCAAATACAAAAGTAGTACAAAAGCGGAAATCACTTCGTTGGTTGGCTAGTAGTGGGCCCCACCGGCTCCGCCTAGTTCACCACCGTCTGAAATCGAAGATTGTGTCACAATATATCACAAACAGCTACTCACACACGTAAAACAAGCAAAACGGCAAAATTGGCACGCGCAAGTGCGAAAACGGCAAAAAGGGGCACGCGCGCGCGCGCGGAACGGCAAACGGGACGGCCAAATCGGCCATCTTAAACCGTTTTGGTCGAAAGTTAGGCTAGGAGTGTCGGATCAAGGTGAGCGAGATACCGTTTCGAAGCTAAGAGGAAGGGCTACAATTCTCATGAAGACATCTCAACCCAGATCTCAATAGGTATAGGTCAAAAAGGCACGAAATAGTGCCAGCTGTTTCATGGCAAGTTACCAAACATGCCCTGTTTGCAAGGCCGTAACTCACGGCTCAGAAATCGAAATCAAGAAATTCCAAAGGCGTTAGAAAGCTGAGACATAAGGTTAAAACTTTGATGTTTTGGCCAAGACCAGAATCCACTCAGAACAGAACGAAAATCGAGTGTCAACGTACCCGTCAGAACTGTCCAAATACAAGGCAGTTCTGACGAGCGTTATTGTTTTGATCATAACAGGAGCTACGGAACTCGGTTTTCGACGTACTTTATACCGTTTCGAAGCTGAGACCAAGATCTAAATTTCTTATGAAGGAGTAGACACCCAGATCGTATGGAATCAGAACGGAAAAATGCACGGCAGAAACTGAAATGCAAAACGTACACAAACGGACGTCTAAAACAGGTCTGAGGGTTTTGTCTATAACTCGGAATACATTAATCCGTTTGACCTGAAATTTTACAGGTAGATTCAGCACTTAAAAGGCTACAACGTTGAAGAAGGCCACTTAACCCAGTTTCGAGTGTAACTAGGTCAAAACTGTAAGATACTAAACCAGAATCGTAAAACAGGTGAACAAACCGCAACCTGGTGCAAACAGCATAACTCAGCCTACTTAAGTCCAAATTCAGAAATTTCAAAGGCATACGAAAGCTTAGAAACAGGGCTACATTTCAGCAGAAGACTAGAACAACCAATTCTGAAGTAATACTATCCAAAATCACCAATTACAAGTGCAGTTCTTACATTCGGACAAAACCAGAACAGCAAGGGTATTTTCGACTTTTCTCACTCTACGCTACTCCGATTGACCTGAAATTTTACAGGCACCTATAAAATGTCATTTCCTACAACTTTCATGTTTTAAGCCAAGGCCAATTCGGCTTCTATCTAGGACCAAAATATTCGGACAGAATGAAGAACCAAGAAACCCCAATTTTCCAGATTTCATTCAAAACAGAAATCACTTGCAATCTTCCACTTTTTCCACCATCTAGCATCATTACATACCATTTCCAACCATCATATATAGCCATACAATCATGCTTATATTAAAACAGGAAAAATCCCAATAAATATAAAACTTCACTAAATCATCCACAAATCAAGATATAAACCATAATTTTTCATCTCTTAACACCACTAAGCATGAATTAAGCTTCATTAGGTGAAGGAGAGAGTTCATTCATTACTCACCTAGTAAAACAAGAGAGAGGGAGTTGCTTGTCACCTTAGCTTCCACAAACACTTCACCAATCAACTTACTAATACCAAATGAAGAGGTTTTATGGAAGGAATTCAAGATCAACCGGTTAGTTTATGAGATTGAGCAAGATTAGGACAAGGAATTGAGAGAGATTTTTCTTTCTTCCTTTGGAGAGAATTTCGGCCAAGAGAGAGAAAAGAATGAGGAAGATTAAGCTTCATTTGTCTTATAAGAAGGTTGGAAAAAATAAGAATTAATTCTAGCCACAAGTTTGGTTAACACTTGGTTGAATCACAACCACACAATTTTCTCTCTCTTGTTGCATTTTGAACCACTAATTTTCGGCCAATAAGAAGCTAAGAGGGGGGGAAGATATTTTGCTCTATTAGTGGTAAACTTGCATGGCAAGTAAGTGGTGGTCAATTGGTGCGTTCAATCGGTAATGCGCGGGACCCGCCGGTTCGCGCCGTTTTTTTCTTAAAACACACGTACTAGGGTTTTTACTTCCTATTCACTAATCTTATCTTATTGCTCCTAATTACATATTATTTCTCACTTAAAAGTCACTTTTAATCACCAAATTTGATCCTTTTTCCGTACCAAAATTTCATCCGGCGAAAATCACAAAAACCCTAATTTTGCTCCAATGCTGAAACCGAAGAGTGAAACCCTACTTTCTAGGCTCACTTGCACTTATTATGGAATAATTGGATAGTAGGGCTTTAAATCTTAATCCCTACATAGGGTTTTCGAAATACTCCTAAAACCAAACGTTACCGCCCAGCTAATGAATATATCAACGTAGAACGGACTGGGGCCTCACAATCTCCCCCACTTAGAACAATTTCGTCCTCGAAATTTTTCTATGAACGGAACCTATCGAATCTAAAGTAACCAGTGGCCTGTACCTTCTTCGTCCTCAGAAGAAACGAGGCTTTTCATTCCAGTCCCTTCTCTATTTGACGGTCCAGGGTCGGTCTGGGTTGGCTGCTGGGTTCCTTTCTTTTCACGCAATAAACTAGGGCAATTAGCAATCCGATGCTCGGTGCTCCCGCAACGCAGACACCTTCCATCCTTTTTCCAGCAATCCACCTCCGTATGGTTGGATTTTCTACAGTAGCCACAAAATGAGAGAGCGATTGGGGTCTGATCCTCTTGTGAGACATCATGCAGTGGTCCTTCTCCACTTGGGTTTCCTCCCGGAGTATCCTCCTTAAGTGTCTCCAAAATTTTCACACCCCTTACTCCACGACCCTTCTTAGCGACTGGCCTACCTCGCTTACACTGTTCTGGCCTTTTACCTCTTTTCTTTGCATGGAAGATATTTACTTGTGGCCTTGCAATTCCTGTCCTTTGAGCTTCCTCTGGAAACCCCATAGCAGTAGTGTTTTGTGCCATTGTTAAGGCCTCCTCAGAAATCCCTTCGTATTTCCTTTTTAGCTCCAAGTTCTGGTGCAAGAGCTCAATCTTTTCTGAATACTCGTGCTTCCATCGCCCTTCCCAGTATGCGGCTAGTCTCCTTTGGACCTCTATTTCGTCTCGAAGAACTGCGATTTCCTTATACATCTCGACCCAATGTGCCATCTCACGGAGTTGCTGGACCTTCGATAGTAGCCTGCTGGCCAAAACAATGGGTCATAATAAATTCCTAAATACCAATGACACTCTCGGTCCCTAGTTTTGTTCAGTGGTTGTTTCCCCTTTTTCTTGACTCTTGGCCCCGCTTGGCTCCACGGCCACGACCATGTCCGCGACTACGTCTTCCCTCTATGTTTTTTTTTTTCTTCCAAAGGGTACTTTAATAAATGAAATACGCAAATAAACTTATACGCACATAACACGCCATATTAAGGAGACAGATAATCAATTACACAAATACATATCAAATTGGACAGATAACCATGTACACACACACACATACTAACATCATGTAGTAACTATATACGGGCGAGTCAAAAGAAAAGGTGAAATCGTCCCAGTCTCAAATAAATAACCCCGTCCGATCTATCACGTTACTTTCTATCCAAACTAGACGTCCATTGACCTCTTGTGCTCATTCTAGTCAGATAAAGCCTGTTCATGTTTCCAAAATGAAATTTCAAGTACTTAACGCTGCCTCAACTTTAGAGTACTCGGGCACGAGAATCCGAAATAAGATAATTCACATCTCGAGCTGGCCAGTCCCAAGAGTAAACTATCTACAATCGAAATTCCTACCCGACGTACCTATTTATGATCCTCAAATACCACGGAAAAGATTAAAGGCCCATAACATTTACAATTCACAGCTTATGCTCGAACGAGCACTTAGTCCTTCATATTTATTCACCACTTAGTCCAGGCTCACTCCGCGCAGAGACCACGCGAAGCAGCTATATATTTTATCCCTCAATTACTTAACTTTCATATCAAATCAAATCCCACAGTCCGGCATCCTAAACTTCAAGCCTAGGATACACTACAGAGATCTGAACCCTAAGCTCTGATACCAACTGTGACGACCCCACTTCTCCCAAGGGCGAACCCAAGGGTATCGGCGGGCCGCCTGCCTAGCTCGCGCCAGGACTCAAACCTTAAAGCGATAAAACCAGAAAATCCAAAAGAGTACCTTACATACTATATACAAATCCCAAAAAGGTTATAATTACATTCTCCAAAAGTACCTGCTCAAACTAGTACACCCTTATAATTACAACCAAAACTAAAAGGTAGACCCTAAGGAGGGTCCTTATACAAACCACCACAATAAAAACAAACATCCTAATTGTCCAACTATGACAAACCAATACTAGTGTAAGTGCCCATAAGTCCCCGCGTCGGCCCCTGCTAAGGAAAATAAAAGGAACGGGGTAAGCTATATGCTTAGTAAGTAAACAGGGGCAAAAGCGTAAATGTCACGTAACCACAGTTACTCAATAAGAGTAAAGCAAAAGCAGAAAAGTAACATCACATAATAAGGATACAGGTGGCTCTAAAGCCAAGTCGTTGCCATGCGTGACCTCCTGTCGACACTCCGTCGACCATACATAAGGTCCGTAGAACTCCACTTGTACACCCACCGAACACCTTATCACCCTCACTGGCCAGTCACCTCACAAACTTGCCCAGGCG